>NW_010184682.1:64791-76002 GCF_000695765.1 Mesitornis unicolor | reverse complement strand
CTTTCCCTGAAGCACAGAAAAACACGAATACTTGTATTTTGTTGAAACACAGAAAAATATATAAAACATATTTTAAAACATTAAAACATTTAAATAGACAAATATGCACAATGAGTTTCCTAAACAAACATACTTCGATATATTAATTTTAAAAATGGTGTATTTATCTACAGTGAAAAACTAAACATTTCGCTTCTAATTCTCAATCAAGCTTGCAATAAAAGTAAGCAAAAATGCTTAGCCATATTTAAATCTATAGAACCTTCCCTATATTACAGCTGTATTCTTATCTTTTCACACAAAGAATCACTACTCCTCTTTTTCCTGACATTCCCAGTTCCTATAAAAACACAGAGTTCAAGATTGGAGCTTATGATTCTCAAAGTCTGGAAAGAAATTCTCCTCAATTTAGGATTCACAGCCACTGCAGATGATCATCTAACACAGCTTTTCTGGAGTAGATCCCTTCTTTCAAGACCCAGCTGATGAAAAGTAGTAAGATTGTCCTTCAAAGTTCTTATTTTAGAATACACACAAGGACCTCAATTTACTGTTTGTCTGCACCTTTGGGAGATAAGTATTATTTATAGGAGATGGGGATATGCAAAACACATATTCTAGCTATCTATAAGCTAGTAAGTAGTCCTGAAGAACAGACATTCAAATTCCCTTATTTGACCTGTTCCCTTTTGTCTAGAATAAAGAGATTCATTGGGCCAAAGAGTGGTGAAAATACACTCCAAGCTAAGGATATGGCATTTCAGTGGATGTGGAAGAAAAAAGAATTCTAGGTTCTCATGCTTGGAAATTCATCTCATCCCAGTTATTACTTTTCCATAGGGAACATGGCCAACTTCAAACTCCAGGAAGTCTGCCAACTAAATTCTGCTAATCTACATTTTCACAGATTTATATGCAACAAAACTACTTTCTACTATGGTAAAGCTGCCACGTTAATATTACTTTCTCCCTTTTAATGTTTTTCCACACTGGCTGACACCATGTGCTGTTGTGGAAAGACATGTTAAGAAAAGGTAAAGGTTTGAATCACTGCCTTGCAAGATACACAGAACCAGTAACAAACCACCTCTGTCCCATCCCACTGTCCAAAGGATCCAACCGAGCAGCTACCAGCTTTTCTGTATGCATGTTCCAAATTGAAATAAATAGGCTCTTTTGCAAGCAACCTAAATTCAGATCTCCTAATTAAAAGCAAATGTATTCCACCAGCCTTAAATATTTGGCTCTCATTCACTTACACATACAAAATTCTAAGTGGGCAAAACAGTCTCTAAATTCATGATGCAATTATTTTGGTTTGTCAGCAAGTAGGCCCTTAAATTATGTTATTGAACTATCACTTCATAAATCCAGACACATAATGAAGAAAAGCCATGCTTTACTTAATTCTGAGGGTTTCTCTTATGGTTAAAGACACCTACTTTTTGTTTGTTTGTTTTTCACTTAGCTCTTAAACTTAGTGTTTCTTAGGCAGCGTTAACTAGTGGTCAACTCAGATAAAAGTTTCAGTCTTTCTGAAACGTAGAGAATGGGAATATTCTTCTGACAAACATATATATGGAAACCATACTTTCGTGTTTGTGAAGAATTTATCATATATAACTGCTACAATTACTCATAGTTTCAGTGATCAGGAAAGGTTTAAAAACACCAAGCTTAAAATTTTGAAGTGTTCATTTTGAGATGTTTGTCTTTAAAAAAAATACTGACATAATTTTGAAATTTGGAGCTGTTTATACTTTTAGTCAGCAACACTTTCAGAAGACATAAAAACCCCCATCACATTGATACTTTCTAAACCAAGTATGATCTGCGTCCTAGCTGACTCATTATGTCACTGGTGGTATCAGAAATCAACAAATATACAGCTCAAATGGACTTTTACTTTCTAATTAAAAATAAAGTGCCTGCCACTCACACTCTAGGCCTCTTTGTTCTTCAACTTCGTTAAAAGGCTGTAATGTAATACCCAAGGATTTTTTACTGCAGGGCAAAATTACTCCAATAATGCAACACAAAATGAAATACTGCCCAAAAGGTCAACTACGCTGAGAAGAAGACGAAAGAGAATTTAAGCAAGCACAAGATTTTTTAATTTCACTTGGGATCCCAAGAGTAGAGAAAGATCCCAAAGGTAGAAAGAGGTCCCAAAGGTCAAAAGAGGTCCCAAAGGCCAAAAAAGACCCCAAAGGCCAAAAAAGACCCCAAAGGCCAAAAAAGACCCCAAAGGTAGAAAGAGATCCCAAAGGTAGAAAGAGATCCCAAAGGTAGAAAGAGATCCCAAAGGTAGAAAGAGATCCCAAAGGTAGAAAGAGATCCCAAAGGTAGAAAGAGATCCCAAAGGTAGAAAGAGATCCCAAAGGTAGAAAGAGATCCCAAAGGCAGAAAGAGATCCCAAAGGCAGAGAGAATTTCTCTAACAAATCTTGTGCCAAGCAAGAGTAACACAAAATTGAGCAATACAGAGAAAATAATTTCTGGTATCTTGTCTATGTTATGCTAGAAAGGATATCTAACTACTGTATATCACCAGTTTCACATACTTACAGAAGAGAGAATTTTCATTTTTTCCAACCTAACTCACAAGGACGACAAAATACTGAACTATTTGGGGAAAGTTTTCCTTGGATGTACTAGATAAGGCATAACGTTTTCCATTGCAAGAGACTTGTTGCTTGGCTGCTCTGAACCATCTCATTTACTGTGAATCAAATTCACACATGGTGTGAAGCCAAAGGCTATTAATGACAGATGGTATCTCAGTATGACAAGGTACTACAGCTTTAAGTGCGTGACACTAAAACAACTGTGCATTGATATTGTCGCAGAACAGTTCACAAGAGGAAAGTCAAGAGTGCAATATTTGTGTGGTCGTGCTTAAAACCATGTATGAAAAACTGCCTACTTCTCCTCATGAAATTGTAGAAGCAAAGGTGAACTTTTCTAAACCACCCTGGGAGGACTACATCTATCTATATAGTATCAAAGATGCCTGTTCCTTGGTGCTGAGGTCAGGTGCCACAGCCCCCCCCCAATGAGGGGCTTGTAGTTTAGGGCTAGGGTCTAGGTAAAACCTAGCAATCACGTAACCAAGGAATTGAATAGCTTATAGAAATTAATAGGAAACTGAGGTTAGCAGGCGTGTAACTAACTAACAATAGGGTATTGAATAAGGGAAACGAAGTATAGAGAAATAGAAACTGAAGCGACCTAAAAACCAGATAAAACCGACTCTGTGACTTGGAGAAGTTCCAGGAGCATGTGCCAAAAGGTTATGGGACTTCAACATGATGAAGATTACTTACTTCATCCCTGATACCCCAGCCCACGACCACCAGGAGGCACTGCGCAGGCGCAACTGGGAGAAGAAGGTGGAGCACATGCAAAGGACTTCTTGGAAAAGGACCGCCTTTTCAGCGGAAGGATATGAATATGTATAGGCGCTTAATAAATAGGCACTATGTTACTGTATAAAATCAAGGGAAATTGCTGTTCTAGGTACGCATGTCTGTGGAGGAGAAATTCCCCGTGCGCCCGCACGTGGAATAAACATACCTACTTTACAACCTTACAGGTTGCGGAGTCTTCTTTCCGCAAGTCATTCCTAAAAGGCACATGCTATCTACCAGACCACTAAAGATATTTGGAAGTGACAGCTGACACTATGGATAATGGATGATTATGGGACAATATAGCAAGCCTGTATCTATTTAGTTTGCTAATATAAAGTAGCCTAGCTGTCTGTACTTCTTAATACAGCAATGAGTGAAGAGAGCTGTGCTATGTTAATCCATGGGAAAAGTAAAGAAACCGATCTCAGCACTTCCCTTCCACAATGCTGTGAAGCCCTCCAGAAAGAGTTTCGCTCTCTCCCTAACTAGAAGACTTGCAAATTGTGTATGCATATGGATCTGTTTATCTCCCTTAGGTCCATATTTCCACTGCTGTGAAGACCACTCAAGTATTTAAAATTAATTTCACAAATACTTACCTAGCTTATTAACTCAGTGTTCTGTGTTTTTGCACTCAACAGTTCTTCACATTAGTGTAAGTTTAATTTTGCAGACCATCTTTCCTATGTCTTAAATGATACCTATTTTAGAAAAAAGTTTAGGTCTCTACATAAAGGTTTAAATGCTTCCAGATACAACTTTTACTAAATATGTATGGACAGTCTTTCATTGTGTTCACTTCCGTCCCCCAAATTTCCTTAATCCAATAAAAACAGGTTACTCAGAGAAAAACTGAAGTTTTCTTCATTTTACCAGAGTTATTTTTTCATTTTCAGCTATTTATTAAATAAAATAAAGCATAAAAAGGAACAAAATTGCACAGAACATTATAAAGTTTCTCCTGGTCCTTTCTGTTCTACAAATGAGCCGAAACTATAGAAATTTCATCTAGTTTTAAGGAAAGATACTTATCTAGTGGCATTAAAATCATGAAATGTAAATTGAAAAAATATAGAGGTAATTTTGAATTACTGACATAAATGTAAGTACAAGATTTTACCAAACTAAAAATTTTTATGAGAAAAAAAGAACTAAAATGCTGATTAAAATCAATACAAATTAAGTCTATTGAAGATACAGTGGATAATTTTATTTATAAAATGCTACTGGCATACAATACACATAGTAAGTATGAAACTTGGTTTATAAAGAAGTGAAATGCTTCACAGAAGCATGGATTCCTGAGGTATTCTGAATACAATCCCTCATTTACTGGAATTTACAACACTGTTCCAATTGGCTTAAGCAGCAGAAGACTGGACACTTGACAAACACACAGTTAAGACACAGTTAAAAAACACATAGACAAATGGAAAGAGACTGGGAGATTGTGTCTCACCAGTACTCGTAGCCTTGGTCAAGGCGGAAAACCACCTTACATTGAAGGGGACAGAGATCTGTTAAGACTGGGTTTCTCAATTTCACAGCCAATTCAAATGTGTTGTAGATACCTGCTTTTACGTCATTGTCCATGGCCAGAGGTTGCACAGTCCTCTTGACATCATACAGAAAAACATTGCTGCTTTTGAATAAACAGACTGAAGGACTCGTTACCTTCACAAGTACTATTACAATTTTAAAAAAAATAGTGTTAGGTGCTTTCACTTTTTTTTCTCTTTCTCTGCTTTTATTCTCTGCTGTAGCATCTTCAGTTGAGTCATTACATTCAAAGTTCTGTAAACCCAGGTGATCTGAAAAGTAAATTATTACATTTAACTAATCCATATATATTTACTTACCAATTTAATGAAAACATCCATATAAGTGTATGCATACATACCACAATTATAATAGTATTCACCAGCAGTGGTGCTGAAAACACAAGTGAAATAAACATTCCTCTTGAATCAAAGTACTGGTATTTAGAAAACAGCCTGAAGAAATAAAATAAAGAAAAATAAAAGAGGAAGCTGTAGTCAGTATAGTTCACGTAACAGACTTTCACAGTATACAGATTATCCTATTTCTTGAGATCCCCAAGCATAGGCCAGCATTCTACTGTATTAAGTTAGAACAAAGAGACAGTCAATGCCTCATCAGTTTTGAGTATTTATTACAATATCAGTCTTTCTTTAAAGTTTTACTGTACAAAACCTAAATAAAAAACCTGTACATTGAGCAACTTACTAATGTGACTTGAACATTATATAATTGTGTATCAAAATCATGCTTATCCTGAAATTACTTTAAGCGTTTTGCTTACCCATATTAGAAGGGATAACAGAAATAATAAACGTAGCAAAGTTGTAATTTAGGTCTTGTATGCCTGAAGTGAAACAAAGATTTAGATGCCCACATAAAGTAGTATTAAACACTTAATTTCCAGTTTCATCATGGAAAGGTTATTCGAGTGCTTATGAAAATAAGCCGTCAGTTTAATTCTGGTACACAAGCTTAGTAAAGCAGACAAATGTTAATACTTTTTTATGCATATAAGTAAGTACATAAAATAGAGCAATATTTTTGAGAAGTGGTGCTTAACCAACTTAAGTATGAATAGCTACCAAAGAAAGCCCAACAACAAAACAAACAAACAAACAAAAAATCAAAGCTCACATACTTTTCCCCTTAACCATCCCAGTCTGCTTTTCTTTCAGTTATCTGACTAGTTTACAACCATCCATATAAACATAGATTTTAAGAAGTATAATGAATACATACTAGCTATTAAACAATATGTTTTCTTACAAGCTTGATGATAACTATGTTGTACTGTATAATTTTTTTTCAAAGGTTTTATATTGATCAATGTAACAGACTCTCTGCCATTACATTCTACTGATGAGGCATGAGTGACTCTCCTTAATTTTAAGTTTTCTGGCAATTATATGAAAAACCAGTATTTTCAGATTCATTTAAATGTGAAAAAGGAAGTGAATACATTTACCTCCAATTCATGGCTGCTAATTCATTTATATATTCAGCGCAGTACACCAAGCCCACTGTACAACAAAAGAAAAATATTAGATTCAGTATTTAAAAATAAACTGCCATCAGTTTTGCCATGTATACTAAAGATGTATACATAACAGATATTAGAATTCCTTGATCCTCAGAAGATTAAATTATACATTTAATATTTAATTGCACAAAACCAATTCTGATTTAAATGTCTCATACAGACTAAAGCGATCACAAAACATACCCACTATATTACAAACAAATGAACACAAAATCCTACTCATGTGAGCTTACAGAAAGAGCTCAGCATACAAACGAATTAAAAAAAAAAGAAAACAATCAGTATTTTCTCCAACAATCTTGGTGACTGCTTCTAGGTTATGTTTGTAAAAAGAAACACCAGCACTCCCCAAAACTGGTATGGAATTAAGTTATCATTTCAGATACTATGGTGTCACACTGTTAACACCTAACACCACTGTCTGAAGTTAGGGTACTAATTATACGCAAGCATTTTGGTAAAATACAAACTTTTTTTGAACAGGTGCATAGCAGTCTGCTGCAATCAGGTGAAAACTAGCATACTCTCACTCAACAATTACATGCAATATGAAGCCGTTAAGACTGTAAGCAAATTCAGTGCAATCACATGTTTAACACGTTTAACAGAAAAGCAATACAACTACAAAAGTTTAAGTTTGTCCTTGTATCATTTTCCCCAAGAAACAAAGCAAAAAAAACAGATTCAGTGATGACCTGCACAAGGCAATTAAATAACTAGTCTGGTGACACGAAGAAGTGCCATCTTGTTCTGTCATCATCTGATGCTTCGTACTGCACAGTATAAACATAGCCGCTCAGCTGCCAAGGCAAAATAATGTAAACATTTCATTATTTCCTCAGTTATTTCTCATTATCTACAATACAAAATTATTTATATTGCAGACACATCAAAAGTGGTTCTGTTTTTCAGGTACAAACAAGGCTTGGAGTCAGTATGGATATTTTTATGCATTCTTTTTTTTAACAGCAAGTTTACATCATATCTGAGTTAAAAAGCCAGCAATGATCAGTTCAACTGCATTTTCCAATGTACTTAGAACTTGAATGTTCAAACTAGTGTTATTAACACCGGGAATACTTTACACAGAGAGTCTAAAGCAAGCAGCATGTCATTGGAATTTCTGAATGTCTAATATTAAATTTAAGAAAGAAAAGCCTGTACTCTTATAGGGAATTTTCAGGCGTTATGCGTCATAAACAGGGCACTATTATTTTGCCCTCTGTAGATCATGTTAAACTCTGCAGTTGCAAGTGGACATACAGAAATTACTAAGGTTTCGAGATTCCTTTCTGGGGGTATGTAATGTTACTGAAACCTTAGCTTTAGCTAAGTTAGGTTATTTGCAATTTTAAGGAAGCTATAAATCCTCTGCCAGCTTGACTACTTCACTAAATGGTATTTTAAAAAGTCAACACGGTCCTCAAGTGGACATCTGCCTGCAAATCGCTTTTAATTCCTCATTCTTCCTCCATTACCCTGCAAGCATGACAGAACAGCGATACTGCGTAAAAAACCCGAACTCACTAGAAAATCCAACCCATAGCTAGAACCAAGCATATGACTCATAATACATGAATCTAACGTAAATCCATGCCATCTTAATTAAACCAAGTACCCTATCTTCAGCCTGTCAACCATAAAGACACAGCTTTGGCTAGGCAAGGCCACTGTGGATTTTCAGGCTGAAGTCTGATAAACTGTGAGATAACGTAAGCTGTTACTGCAATGTATCAAACCAGTGCTCCTCTTCCTCATGTCACTATCACAGCAGGGCATATGGTAAACCCAATCCAAAAATCAATCCAGCTGAAAGCTGGCCATATTCACTGAAGTGCAGCATTAGAATAAGGCAGAGTGGAAAGCAACCACTGGCTCTCAGCTGATTTCTGCTCTGCTTCTCCAGTATGGCAAAAATTTCTTGGGAAGCTGTGACAGACACAGCATTTACCATGCAGAAACCTTACTTATCCCAGACTCTCAGTAATGCCAGAGTTTTAAGTCACTACTACATACAGTCTTGGACACTAAATAAATACATATTAATAGGTCATAGCAAGTTCTATAACACTTTATCATGTACAGACATATGCATTACTACGAGAAAAATACTAATTTGCATTCACTTTACCTGCTGTAAATTATAAAACTGTGCTGTGCAAGTATGTAGAATCATAGAATGGTTTGGGTTGGAAGTACAAGAAGAAAACCGTTATCATTAAGACACCAAAATAAGCTATTTGACAATATTAACAGCTTAAACAATACACATGCCCCTTTATCAGCCGAATGCTCGTTCACGGAAGCATAAATACAGCACTCACCCATGCAGAGGAAGTGCCCTATTTGCACCCGGTAGTGCTGGAAAGAGACGCACGTCAGGAGGAAGCAGAGGACGTGGAAAACCGCCAGCCCTACCAGCCAGGGCTCGGACCAGTCCGTCCTCTACGGACGAAATGAAAGCAAATTAGGCTATGGCAGGAGAAGGAGTGTCACCAGGCAGCCAAAGCGGAGCAGTTCTCCTTCTCCCGCACCGAAACAACACCGATTTCAGTCACGAACCGCGCTCAACAGCCCGCCCTGTACCAAGCTGAGCACCTCAGAGCGAGCGTCCCCCACACGCACACAGAGTGACCGGTGCCTTCTCCCCTCTGTCCAGGCGAGCAGCCAGCCCGGCTCCAGCTCCCTCCTTACCGCCAAGATGCCAGACAGCCCTGACGGGCTGCTGAGCGCCAGCTCCATGGCTGCGGCAGCGCGCCACTCTCTCGCGAGACTTCGGCGGCCACCTGTTCCGTGTCCCGCGGCCGTAGCCTGAAGGGGTTGGACGGCAGAGAAATCTTCGCTCCTCCCTCTGGGGCAATGGAGAGTAAAAAAGCCGTCTGCCCCTAGGGGTGGTGGTGCTTCAAGGGCTGCCCTCATCCGCTGAGAAGGCGGAAAGCATGGCTGCCGGTCTCGTATATTGGGAGGATGAGCAAAGATGGCTCTCTGCACCCCAGTAGTTGCCTCTCTTGAGGGTTATACCAAGTCAGAACCAGCTCTCCTGATTTTGTGGCTGGAATTGTGTTCCTTAAAGACAACTCTGGCTTTTCAGAAATGGGGTAAGAAGCTCTAGTTATGTTTTTAGCATTTGATACTGAAGTTAGGAAGCTAGTGGAGATTTTTCTTGTCATCATTTGCTTGGTGCAGTCAGGCTCGTGTCAGGGTATTCAGGGCACTTTGGATTGGTGGCCTAGCATTGGTGTTGCCTTTTTGGTCTTCTCTCAGCAACACTCAGTGTCCAGCTTCAGCCGCTTCAGGGATGGAAGCGCAGGAAAAAAAAGTTTTACACACAGCTGGAAATTTCTGCCAAAAAACCCAGCTGAGCAGTCCAGGCAGGAACTTAAGTGAGAAATACTGGTTTGTGTGGTGGTCCCCTGCCCCGTTTTTTTGTGTTTTGTGGGTTTTTTTTGTTGATGGGGTTTTTGTTTGTTTTGTTTTTGTTGTGTTTTTTCTGGTTTTTTTTTGTTGTTTTCTTTTTTCCTAAATGAAAAAAAAATACAATGGAAAGTGAAAATAAGACATATAAAAGGTTAAACCTGTCATTTATATTTCCTTTTGCTAAATGCATGTAAGTCTACAAGAGCCAAACACTTTTAAAAACCTATCACTTAAAGAGCGATTTCAAACTCAAGATTTCTATCAACTAAGCCAGAAGACTTCATGAATCTTACTAGGATTAGCTTTGCCAAACAAACCATAATGTCATATATAGCTCCACATTCTGCTTTCATGAAATTATTTTTTCTGACACTTAGGCTTATCAGATGTGAAGCTTCGGCTTTTTTTAAAATGCTTGGAAGTGCGTGTAGAAATAAATACTACAAATACGTTTTTTGTTTAGTCTACCATATAGCCCAAGATAGGTCATCACTGTGAACTACTCTCTTTTCACTGTCACACTTCTGCAATTTAGTATGAGATACCTGAAACTAAAGATGCGTTTCCCTGTTTCGGTCTAGGTTTTTGGTGGTCTTTTTCTCAACAACAATAATACCTGGAGACCAACTGAGGCTTTTACTTAAAGGATTGTAAAATTAAGTAAGGCGATACACAGGCCATAATTTCTACTACCATTCTGCTCTTAATTTTATGACTGAGGGGAAAAAAGAAGTTTTGATTCCACATTGTAGATTGGGAAATAAGACTAGAAGAAACTGACTTATCATTTGGAAAAGCTTACAGCTAATGCAGCAAATCAAATTATTCTGGATTTTTGTAAATGAGAAATCAGCTTCTTGTAATTGGTCAGTAATTGCCTGCAATAGTCATATGTATGGGGTTTTCTGTGAGGGGGTTTTTGGTTGTGTCTTTGGTAATCAGTGCCCCTGTGAATTCATGTATTTAAGGGAGGTGCAGGTCATGCCCCGCTTGCTCTCTGGCATCGGCTCTGACCAGCCCAGCCCCAGGTGCGGGTGCCACGGCCCTGGCCTTTCCCGGCTGGGCTTGGCTGGCCCGGACCACAGCTTCAGCTTAAACCCCACTGCAGTTTAATCCCAAAAAAAAGAGAGAGAGACGGGAATCTCCAGAACCATCGGAGGAGACCTGCAGTGGAGAAAGGAGTGGGACCCGAGGAGAACAACTTTGAAGAACACCAAGGTCGGTTTGAAGGAAAGAAAAAGAGAGGGAGGAGGGTGAGGACGCAAAACCCAGGTTTCCCCTTTGCAACACATTGCGAGCG
>NW_010184682.1:56012-64559 GCF_000695765.1 Mesitornis unicolor | reverse complement strand
GACCGCAAACCCCCACCCCCATCCCCCTGCGCCTCAAGGCAAACGGGGAGGGGGAAGGTGAAGAAACCGGGAACAAAAGCTGAGCCCGGGAAGAAGGGAGGGGTGCGGCAAAGTGTTTTCATTTTAAGATCTGGTTGTATCGCCCATTTGTTCTACTCTGATGTGGGTAATAAATTAAAATTGGGGTTTTCTTTATTCCTTATGATGAGTCTGTCTTTTGCCTGTGACCTGTTTAAGTGGTGAGAAGCCCTCCCAGTCCTTATTTTGACTAGCCCTTTTTTGGGGCATCTTGGTGCTTGGTTATGCACTGGGCCTAAACCAAGACACCATATGCAATAGGTGAAGGGTTTCAGTGCATGAAGGATACAGTAGCTGCTTTGAGTGGATTATGCTGGTCAGTGGTGAATCTGTGATGTAGACTAGCTGAGTGGATACAAAATTACTGGCTTATTATGGCTACAACATTCTGTATTAAAAAAAGTCATGTGGCTTTTACTGTCAGTTTCTATAGCAGCAGTGGAAACTAACTTATAGGGACACAGAAGCTGCTTTAAGACTACTATAAAGTCAGTAATGCTGTTTGTCAGCAGGTGGTAGCAGATACATACTATTACCAGATATTTTGTGGTATAGGTTATCCTTCATTTATTTTTAGTGGAGAATGAAATGTGAAACAGAAGATACTTAACAGGTAACAAACAGATACATTGTTCTTTCATAGGGGAAAGACCTGTATATTTATCCTTTTACATCTTCTTTTCAGAGCCAGTATGCTACATTTAGATTCAAATTTCAAAAATACTCTGGTAACCAGAAATATACATTATCAATGATAATATGTAAATATGTATGTTCTTGTTGCTGTAAGTAACTTAAGTGATTTCTAAAACACAATCTCTGTTTTCTGTTGTAAGATTCAGATTCCTATGTAATTTCTTTCTGCACTCCAGTATTATCCAAATAGATTGAATGAAAGATCAAAGGAAAAGTAGATTTGTAAAAGGAATTTTTTCCCTTTTAACTACTGAAAAAAATTAACTTCCTTTACATGGAAAGGGTCTAAAATCAGATGTTTATCTTAAATTTAGGTTGCTGAAAAAACAAGCTGGATGGTAAAAAAGCCTACTTCTGATAGGAAATCCCAAATTTTAATGCTAAATTATATTTCTAGTTGTAGCCCTAGATGTTCTTTAGCAGATCTTACGGCACTGTACTAGAGACCACTTGAAAGTGCCTTTTTGTACTTGTTGCTGAGAGAGATGCAGGTCTGATTCATCATGAGAATGGAAAAGAACTTTTGTTTTTAAAGTTCCCTACAAGTACAAAAAATGCTTAATTTATTTTAATTGGTGAGGCTTCAAACTAGCAGATAGATTATTTTTCATGGTCTTGTTTCATTCAGATCCTAAGATACAGGTTTGCTTTTGTGTTAATGCATTTTTCAGTTCTGTCTTAAGAAGCTAAAGTGCTTTGCAATAGAAGATACATTTTTAAAATACCTTTGAAAAATTAAATATAAATTTCTGCTGTCCTTATGCTGAGTAAACCATGTACTACACCATTTTACTCTTTGCCTTTGATATATCAAGTGTTCTATCTTTGCAGGATGTGTTCCATTTTAAACTGGATTTTGTTTACAAGGGACAGGGTTGTCTTGAGCAAACCAGGTCCCTTCCAACCTGAATTATTCTGGTTCCGTGACTCCACAATTTAAATATGAAAAATCAACTGCATAGTTATGTTCACTAAACAATATTGCATTAGCCTGGAAGTTAAATGAATGTTTTTGTATGCTTTTTTTTTTCAGAATCTTATTCCCTTAACTTAATCTCTTTCATTCTCTTTCTGTCAGGGCTTTTTCCTGAGTGCAGAATAGCTTTGGGCTTCTTCAGGCTTACTTTTCTTCCTTCACTATTCCTAAACCATACAGGCAGTCTGAAATGCAAATGTCATTTTGTTCTCTGCCTGCTAACATGACCACCTATTAAATTACTCCAGTAATCCCACCAAAGATCTCCTCAGAATTCTTTCAAAGCCCTGCGGTCTTCTGGCAAAATGACCAGATTTTACTTCCGTCCCCGTCTTTCTCCAGTCAGGGTGGAAGAGGTCAAATGTAGTTGCAAGCAAAAAGCAGTCCTGACAGTCTTAGATCTGCTCTTAGTTACACGCTTTACTTTTTCTTTGACTCCCTCTGAAGTCTTCTTCTCTCAGAATTGCTGCATTGACTGTTTTTCAGCTCAGAAGTACCACCTTCTGTTATTCCACAGGATGATATGGAAATTAAGTATCTTTACGTTTCTTTGATGTGTGACTGTATTGCACCTGGCACATAATGCAATGCATTGAAGTTGCAGCACAGCTATTGTAGTGAAAGGGCAAGAAGAACAGAAGTATATAGGATGTGCAGGGGGACTTTAATGATTGTGTCTGATCTGATTCTAGAACTTGATGTCAGCATTGTATTTTCTGCTTAAGGGCATGCCCTTAAGGCACATCCTAGACCCTCCTGCCCTCTATTCCTAACATGCAGGGGAAGAACATGCTGCATGGAGCAGGTTGCTGCAGGACCAAAATTAGCAACTGGAAGAGACATTTTGTTGAACATATAATTTTTCTGAGAGATTTCAGCTTTTTCATTTGTGAGACTGCTTACTTGATCTTGTACTTTGGGACTCCTGCTTCTTCTTGTTTATCATCTTCCTCTAATGAATCAAGAGGGAAGAGTGGAAAAGCAGTCGTAATTCAGCAACAAAGACAGCCAAGAGCTGGAAAGACAGTCTATCCACCTGTTGATCCTGGAGCTGTGTGGTCATTGCTTTCTGGTGTTTGTCTACTGTGTATCCTTTCCAGTCCATAGCTCTGATGGTGTAGTTTGACCAAATGGTTCAGACCATCTGAGCACGCTAGCTATGATTTGATCTCTGAAAATAGAAATCAAGACACACACATTATAAGCACTTTATCTAAGATAGTTTCAAATATGGCAATAATAGCAAAGCTATAAACGTTTGTACATTGAACACATGGCAATACTGAGTTTGTACCTATCGGCCTATTCTTACTGTCTGTGTGATAAAAGCATGTGATTTGAGAGTATTCACATGTTGCAAAATTCTGCACAGGTGTAGGAGCTCCACTGCATCTCGCATCAGAAGGGTTGAGAAGCAGTTGGTTAACCCTCCTCCAGCTTTTCTGCAGTTTGAGGTTTCACAGATTCGTAGGTTGTTCCACAGTGTCATTCTCTCATGACTGGTGGGATATGTCTCTAGGCTTTGCTGGTCTATTCCTGATTGGCTGGAGGTGTTGCAGTGGTGATGATGTTTCGACTTGTTCACACACCACTCTTCACAGGCAATGTGATATTACATGTATTTTAATTCGAGGTTGTCTCCCATAATAGCACACCACTGCTGACGAGACCATTGTTGGGAAGATTGTGATAGAGGTTTTAGATATTGTTCTGTATGTGGATTTCATATGACACTACTGTGTCAGAAATTTCAGTGAAATAATCGGAGAGTTTGAGTTATGAGGGTTTCCCAACTATATTGAGATACACATCTTTTTCAGATGTCCTGCTCAAGAGATCCTACTGAAGAGAAATGGAAACTTGCACATTAAACTTTGTAGGTGCCTGTGGTAGGGACAAAGATTTGAGGTTCCTCTCAAACCTGAACCGCCATCCTTGTACAAGGAAGAAATCTGCGTATGGAAGCTTTGAGGCACTGAAAAGGAAATTGTATGAGGGTCAAATCAGCAAAAAAAGTTTAGAAAATGAACACAGTATGCCTAGAAAACTTGTGGGAAAGGTCAAGTTGTGCAGACAGTTCCAAGTCAGTGATGAATGCAAGAAGCAGACTGCATAGAGTATTCTGGGCAATGACTAATTTTTAGAGCTGCAGACCTAATTGCAGAATTCTTAGTTGCACGCCTAGTGTTTGCAGTTGCAGTATTGTGTCATATTTGGACAGTGAAACACATAAAAATGGATCTGTTTTTAAAATTGCCAGTGGTAAAGAAATATCAGAGTGTGGTTGTACATAGGGCATGTTAAAGTGCTGTACATTGCAAAAGGTAGACAATTTCAAATAGAGAGCTGTGTATTTTAGATGGAAAAAGCTCATATTCTGTTGAAATAGAGAAATTCAGCAAGAAATATGTATCTGCCCAGTGACTATATCCTACCCTTCCTTCCTGGGAAAGTATTCTACAGCCAGAGATCCCCTCCTTCAGATCCTTTCTCCCATTTTTACTTTTTGTGTCCAGTCCTTCCATGCCTTGCTTGTGCCATAGCCCGTACTGCCAGAAAGTAAGGTAGTAGATAAATATTTTAACAAATGTTAAAAAAAAATAATCCTTTGCAGTGACTTTTGATGGCATAACAGAAAATAAAAAATGAGAAATAAAAAACACAGTGGAGGAAGAACAATGACAAAATGTGGTAACACCTGAGGCACCACTGAAAATCTATTCCACAGCCTGCATTATCAATTACAGGATAATGAATCTCTGTGTGCTTGACCCCACACACAGCAGTATGTGGAACAGCACCTTCAACATTCACCCGTTTGCAGCATCCTTTCCTTGTTACTGCTGTTTTCACTGGAGCGAAATTAAATTTTAACCTGCTTAACAGCACTGTCTAAGATTTCAGAACAGGCTCTCCTAATGCATTGCCAGATGCTGAATTTACATGAGTATGGGTAACATGCAGTCACGTAAGGCAGGGAGAAAAACTGATTCACTGTTGTCCTAACGAACACAAATTAAATGTATGATGATATGAAAATAGCTGCTCTGCCTTCCTTTCCCCTTGTCCCTTAAGTCAAACTACTGCAGCTATGTGGAAACATGGCTTCATTATGCCATTAGCTGTTGCTAGGGGAAAGATGCAGACAAAGATCTTTTCCTTAAAGACTAGATCTAAGCTTTCACCACTAGCAATAGATAGGCAATCTTCTGGAAGTCATGAACCACAGGAGTTAACTATCTCCCACCAGTACTATATTGAGTCAAAGTCAGAGCTCTAACATTGCCAAATCTCTTCTGTTTCAGAAATTCCCATGCTGAGAACCCAGTATATTAAGATATTCTCACTGGGGAGGGTGGTTAATCTCCTTTTTCCAAAGCCTTTGAAATTCCTCAAGAGGGTCCTCTAGTCTTTTCCAGATCGCAGAGACTGCAAGTTGAGTTGTGCAGCAGCCTTGTTTTCCTTCATCCAGATCTTCTTTAGCTCCCTGTATTGGATGGATTTGGCTGGGTTAAAGATTTGCTCTGGTTAGCAGAGACTTAGTTTCTGTTCCTATTTTTCAAATGTTGCCTTCATTTTTAACTTTAACTTGATCTAACATTGATTCTGTAGGATGGGACTCTGCAGAGAACAGCTTCCTTGTGACTTTGGCAGGTTGCTCAACCTCCCAATGAAATTTCTGGTCCTTTCCCTGACTTGGTTCACTAGAGTAATAATCTCCTGACAGCATCAAGGTGGTGACCCTCAGGTAGCTGCCCTTGGTTTGGTTCTCCTGAACTGAAGTTGTAATGGTGGTGTAAGATCACTTACACTGATGAGGTAAATACTGTGTTAAACTTGTCCTTTTGGAAAGCAGAAACGCCAAGTATGAGTTTGTGTCTGTCAGCTAGCAGTTTGCAGTGATGAACCCACCAAGATTCTGCTCTGCCTTCTATTTTTTAAGAAGGCCCAGAAGCTTGTGACTGATCTCCAGTTATCTTCCTGATCATTTTGGATTTCCTTCAACTGTGGAGGAAGGATGAGACATAAATATTTCCAGAACTGTTGCTTGCATATAGCAGGAGGACTTCTGAATTCTTGCTTTAAAGGCTGTACGTTGTGGCCATACTAATGCTGAGCACACAGGATTGCATCCCAGTGTGACTCTTTCTGCTTAGTTCAGGAGAGAAACCAGAGTGTGTGTAAAGGCTGTGTGCACAAAGTGTGTTCCTTGTACCTCTGTGGATATTCCGCACATTCGCACCTGAGAGAAATTATGCTGCTCGCTAAACTGTTAATGTAGATGCATCTTAACTATTTAAGTATGTTATCCTCAGTTAATTAAAATTATGTAAGGACTCAGAATTTCATCCCTACTAGAGACCATAACCTAGAAAATAAGACTTCTAAAGGCAATATGAGGAAGAAGACCCAATACAGAATATTTGGTCCTTGAAGAAATCTGTGAGTTTTCTTCCATGGAAACATTCAGAGTGGTATTTATTTTGGTTTGCTTCTGTTTTAATTGAGGGAATTACTTGTCCATGTATTTGAGAGTTTATAAAGGAAAAATCAAAATACTGGATTTAGTATCTGTTAACTACTAATTATTGCTATTTTCTTGCAGATATCAGGAGTATTTTTGAGGGTTTGCCTCTTCTTTTTTTTATAGTGCTGTTATCAGGCTAAGGTTGTTGCAGGAAATAATTCTTTTTATAGACTACTTCTGGACTGGCACAATATTTTGATGTGCTTGTCAGTGTCCACTAGCAGATTCGTAGGGAAGAATATAAGAACAGGACAATCAGATCGTGATACTTGCCCAGTAAATTCTCTCCATATCTTGCAGCTCTTTGCTTTTGCATGTTGAGAGCTGGAAGTTTTCTGTGACTAAGATTTGAACAGAAGTTGGTGAAGGCTCAATGCAAAACATTAACCTGGTGAGCGCCAGAAACAGGTTTAAAGAGTGTTGTCGTCAAAATACATATGCAATAAAACGGGTATCACTCAGCTAGTTGTGAGACTAAGCATGCTTCAGTGCGTAGTGGAAGGCAGGGAAAAGAAACCGGCATTCAACAGTCTTATGTTAAGTAAGAGCAGTAGGTGGCACTCTTACTTTGTTTTTCCTCAGTATATTACTTCAGGTACATTGCTAGCATTTGAAGCAGTGTTCACAAAACAGGTTTTGAGATATACTCAGATAAAGGAAGTTTTGTGCTGTAGATCCTCATCCTAATAAAAAACCTAGCATACCTTTTAAGTTTATGGAACTGTACCTGTGCTTCCTGCAGGTGTTAGTTGTTGCCCTTTTAGTTTCTACTGCTAAATACATTCTGTGGGTACAAGGACTCTGCAGACTTCTGTAGGACCCTACTTCTTGTTAGGGGAAAGATGTAGGCAGAGATATTTTTCCTTAAATATTAGGAGAGCAAGCAAATTTCTCCATAAGACTTAAAGAATTGTGTTGGGCATTTCTATGGAAACACTGAAAACTGTTTTTTCTGTCTGTTTGCTGTAAGCCAAGGCTACTTCAGAGGTGTCTGCCTCGTGTGCTGTGCTATGCATGAGAAACAGCATGTGCTTTTGGTCAGTTACACTGTGTCCCATAGCCTTTGCTGGTGAACGAGAAGGCAACAGCCAAAGCATTTCTGAGCTTTCCAGCCATGCCATGTACACAAAGCTCGAGCAGTCACTGTGAGTAGGTAGTAATGCACTGTGACTTGTTTTGACAAAGCAGAATTTATTTCTGGTATACTTGGTCATTGCTGCCTTCTAAGCACATTTAATACTCTTGTCTAAGGCTAATTTGAGATTTATGGGGACAAAGAAATTATCTCAGGACTCTGCTTGGAGATTCTGCCATGCTCCCTGGTGCAACTTAATATGTGGACCGTGGTTGTTCTTGAAACCTCTATAGAGGCTGGCTCTGGAGTCTCAGCTAGATGCTTAGAACTGGATAATTTCCATATGATGATGTGACAGGTGGTAGAACCCCGGCATAAAATTTAATTTCACAAAAAAGGGAAGATCTGACTTTGTTTTCAACAAGACTGGTTGCATTACTAAGTAAGCACTTCATCCTCCCTTGGTTTCCTTATTATGAATGTATAGCACTCAAGTGTTTGGCTAAAGCACATTTTGGCCGTTTCCTAGGTGAAAGCAGATTATTATGGACAGATGCTGTTTGGCCTGCATTCACAAGAATCCAAGTTCTTTGTAGTGTCTAGACACTCATGATTGTGTAGGGAGAAGCTGCACTAAAAATGAAATGAGTATTTTACACCTCTCTAGAATTCAGATTTTTGGTAGAGAATGGGTTAGCATGCTGTGTGCAGTAGAGTGAGAATTAGGGTTTAGTGTGCGGAGGGCTATGTGCCTCTCTGGCTTATTGAAATGACTTTGAATATTATGGAAAACCCAGTATGAAACCAATCTTGTTTAATTAATGTATATATTGTCAGTAGGAACCTGAGCTTTCTGTATGCCCATTTCCCTATTTGGGAAATACATTGGTATGCAGCAAAGTTCAGTTTCAGTATGTACCCAGATGCAAGCAATAAGCTGTATTGGGTTTTCTGTGAGGGGTTTTTGGTTGTGTCTTTGGTAATGGGGGAAGAGCTATGGAGATGGCCCTTTAAGAAGCTACCTGAAAAGCTCCCCCTTTGCCTTTGTCAGACCCACCTCTGACCAGGGCCAAGCCAATCAGCGCCCCTGCGAATTCATGTATTTAAGGGTCGTGCAGGGCATTTCCTTTCTCTCTCTGGCACCAGCCCTGACCAGCACAGCCCTGACCCTGCTCGGCTGGCCTTGGCCAGCCC
>NW_010184682.1:28792-55793 GCF_000695765.1 Mesitornis unicolor | reverse complement strand
TAGACCCGGTTGGTGTGGCCTGCAGCCTATAGAGTTCACCGATGGGGCAGGGCCACATGAGCAGTGGCTGCCCCTGAAGAAGCTGTGACTCTGGGCAGTGTGTGCTGGAGCAGTTCATGTGTGAGGGGAAACTGCAGCTGTGGGCAGACACAGATTGGACTTTTGAGGACTTTCTCCCCTATGGAAAGGGGGCCACATGGAAGCAGAGAGAGAGAGACTGGGTGGAGTCTTCCTACTCCTGAGAAGCACATGGCTTGAAAACCGACTGCAACGCCCCACTCCCATCCCCCTGCGCCTCAAGGCAAAGGGGGAGGAGGAAGGTGAAGAAACAGTTGTGTCTCCCATTGTTCTACTCTGATGTTGGTAACAAATTAAAATTGTTTTGGTTTTATTCCTTATGATGAGTCTGTCTTTTGCCTGTGACCTGTTTAAGTGGTGAGAAGCCCTTCCAGTCCTTATTTTGACTAGCCCTCTTTTGGGGCATCGTGGTGCTTGGTTATGCACTGGGCCTAAACCATGAATTAAGCATTCAGGGAAAGAAAAATATCCTAAAGCAAAGTTATTTGAGAATGTTATGAGAACCCATGTGAGAGATGGAGGGGAAAAAAAGGAGGGAGGGGAAAAGCACCCCTTTTTTCTGTGATGCATAGTTTGATTTGTGAACTGCAGAACAGAGCATTTGATTTCCCAATATCAGTCTCCTGGAAAACATTGCTGTTAATGACTCCCTGTTTGAGGAGTCCTCTGTCATGAAGATGAACAGTGAAGATGAAGCAGTGAAGATCTGTGTTAACTAGAAGCACCAAAGACATAAAGAAAGTGCCTGGTTATAGATATTAAAAATTGGACATCTTTAAGAATTCTAATTAACTTTTCTGTGGAAAGAATAGATAAATAGAAAAAAAATGATTGAACATATCTGAACGTTATTCATTGAATAAGGAGGTAATGAAAGAACAATATGGTTTTCAGCCCTTCACATTTTCTTGGGAAACTATAAAGAATCTGGCAGTGATGTGTACAAAAAACCCCTCGTAGTAAATGGAGAAAAATAGTAAGATAGCCTGTGGTTCCATTACATTGGCATCAGTTGTAAACAATCTTAGTGGTAACTTGTATATCGTAATTAGTGGGTTCAGAGTGTCATGATTAATGGGAGACGCAAAGCTGAAATAACTTTATTTCTTAACTATATCATACTCTTATCTGAAATCGGAGTAATTAAAATGTTTAAAAACAGGTGGATTTAAGATATTTGCTGCACATGTGACACATGAAAATGAAATACTACTTGGTAGCTAATATTAGAGGAAAATTTTATATCAAAGGAAAATGTTAGAAATGGCAACTTGAACTGCAATGTCAGAAAATAAGAACTATTGACTTACTATATTGATTCTTTTAAAAATCTGTATATGCATGAAAGTCTGCACTTGGTGTTCTCTGCTAAAAAATGTTTGAGAGACAAGTATTAATTTCAGAAGACACTGCTTTATTGCAAATGTTTGCTGGAAATAAGGATATTAATTTAAGCTATACAAATAAGAGGTTTGGCTGTAGATGCTAAAGTGGGCAGGAGTACTGAAAGCCTTGAAGACAATTCAGTTTTATGGAAATTGTGCACAACAGGTAGTTAGATCTCTGATTTTACCTTTTCTCCCTCACTGCACTGTTTAAGAAGAAAAAGTTTGGTTTAAATCCTAAGAAAGAAGAGTCCTGTATAGGGCATTCTTTAAGTAAATATTTAATCCACATTTTTGAGGCAGTTCAGTAAGTAGCATATCCAACCATCATTCCTAGCCAGTCAGGCTGCTAGTTATCAGTTATAATATAGTTTTAAATATTCAGTTTTCCACAGTTTGCTATGTATTTGAAAGTGAAAAATTGTTGGTACCTTGTTTAGTACCAACTTCAGACATGTATTTGTAAATATTGGAGAATTACGGGTCCAGAGTAATGATGACATAATTAAGCATTTAAAAAATGTCACTGTTCCCTCATTCCCTCAGAGTAAAGATTTAGGTGTTTGTTGTTGTTGTTTGTGTTGTTTTGTTTTTTTTTCTTCCAGATGAATGCTATCAATGAAGAATTGGGACATCTCCATCTCTGGATATTTTAAGAACCTGAGTGGACAAGGCTCTGAGCAACCTGGCCTAACCTTGAAGAGTAGGGAGTAGGAGGTTTGTTTCGATGGCCTCCATGGGTCCCTTGTATTGTAAATTTTTGTATGATGTTGAAGGCTCAGTTTCAACTATTAAAATACCCCTTTTATAAAGGACACGATAACTCAGTTCTATTCTGGCACAAACCTTTCAGTAGAAGGCATATATAACATTTGTTTTTCTTCATAAACAAATATTATAAGAATTGCTCTCATTAAAATAATTTTGATATTTAAATGAAGAGATCCATTTCTGCATACTTTTATCTTTTCATTCAACCTGATGATGATACAGCCAGATCAATCTCTGTGAGACTGCCTTTGCTAGTCATGAAATATTCCATTTTCTTTTCTTAAATTTTTTAATTGCCTACTTTCTTGGTTTTTTCATATTGGGCATTTCTTGTACAGCAAGAAAGTTTAATTTTTGTTTTTGTTGTGATAAATTTGGAGCTACACAAATTCCATTCCAAGGTACAGTTCCCCAAGAAGCCATTTAGGAGCTAGAGTGTCTGAGAAGTGGTACAAGCAACGAAATTGGATGTGAAACCATGCAGCTTGGGGCCTTCCAGGATTAAATACCAGAGGAGGAAGAGCTGGCACAGTGACAGCCATGAGCCAACTTCTTTGGCCACACCAAAGAGCCTTTAAACAGGTGTGTATGCTCTGCTTTGAGAAAATGCAGTTTTTGATAGTTCTGTTGAAATATGTCATGGTAGTTGTGCCCATTGGCTCATTTCAGCAGTTGATCAGACAGAGGTGTTAGCAGAGTGAGAGTGGGTGTTAGCCTAGTGTGTATCAGCTCATCAAAGCTCTAGTAGAGTTGCAGGTTGTTCTCCAACTCAGCTTCAAAGTTATCTAGAGCCCTAGACCCAGGTCAAGACAAACACAGTCCTTCAGAATCTAGCCTGATTGCTGAGAATTCTTGACATGATTTTAGAAAGTGTGAGGTGGCACCTTGGCCTGTGAGGTGAACGTGGTAGTAGTTTGTAGCACATAGAGTTGTCACTAGCATGGAAAAATACCGGAGTCTTTCTATCTTGTGGATTTTAGTTCAAGATCCCTCCATGGGCTGCCATCCCCAGGTTCCACCGGAGGATCAGTCTGAGCAACCTACATTATCATTTGCATCTCAGATCTGTGGCAGTTTTCTGACTGCTTGGTCTGTCACTGAACTTGGCAAGGTGTTTTGGCTGCCTTTGACTTACATTTATTCAGTGATGAAAACCTTTATAAACCCTTAAATGTTTCAGAAATTTGAGCAAACTTTTGTTCATAACTTGTCAATTATATGAATGTAGAGTGAAGCAGGCTCTTATTACAGAGAACACCTTAACTGGGAAATGACTCGCTGGCAAGGCTTAAGCAGCACCTTTACTAATGTCAAATATTGCCACTCATAAAACCAGTAGCAAAAGCTGTTTAAGATTACACTTAAGAATTACAATTTAAAGAGCTATTACAAGAACTGAAAGATTGGCATCTACAAATATAAAAAATTTACAATATTAAAGCAGAAGAAATAGCTCAGAAAGTAAAACTATAAAAGTTCTTCAGATAACTTTCTGCCATCAAGATGAAGTCAGTATCATTGTGGGTTCAGGAAAAGTTACAAATTACCGTGTTTTGTGTAGTGTTACCCAATGTTGCACAAAGGCTAACAGTACAATCTAAACATGCAGTGAGACAATGACAATTACTACTAATTCAGGCTGAACAGACCCACATATTCTCCTCTTTCCTGGAAATGAGAAGAGAGGGTAGTTCTGAATTTTCTTGTTGGGAAGAAAGAATTCAAGCTATCTATTTCTTCTGGTTTGCCTGTAAAACAAGACAAGTGCTGTAAAATTAAAACCAAAAAGCTATGAAAATAGCATGGAAGAGATTAACACAATTTGAATAGCTAACAGCTATCCAATTGTTTACTGTTTCTGTTATTCATTATTATCTCATTCAATTGTTGCATCATTGTGGCTGAGATGAAGTCATTCAGCATTGACAAGTAATTGGGTTTTTTTCTATGATAATTTAAATGGGATACTGAGGTGCTGTTGCAGTTTAAGGTAACAGTGTACCAAATTAAATGCAGTGTAGTGAGCTGTTCAGTCTTGCAAAGGGGACGTGAATTGATGTTAGCCATTAAAGCTTTTACACATTCTGGCACTAGACAGGAATTTACCATTGCTAAAGGAGTTCAGGAAAATTAATTTAATTTATTGTCGATCAGAGTTGGATGGTAAGAAGCAAAGACAAAAACTAAACCATCTCCCCCAACTCCTTTCTGCCCAGACTCAACTTCATTCCTGACTCCTTTAGAGCCTCCTTCCCATGCACTGAGCAGTACAGGGGATGGAGAATAGGGGTTGCGGTGAGTTCATAACACTTCATCTCTGCCGCTCCTTCCTCCACTTCTCCCTTGTTCCAGCATGGGTCTTTCCGTGGGCTGCAGAGTCCTTCAGGATAAACTCACTCCTGCAGTGCCTCTCCACAGTCTGCAGTTCATTCAGAGCACATCCATCTGCTCTGGCATGGTGTCCACCACAGGCTGCACCATGGATATTTGGTCCAACATAGTCCTCCATATGCTGCAGGGTGACAACCTGCTTCCCTGTGGTCTTCTCCACAGACTAGAGGGGAATCCCTGCTCCAGCATGTAGAGCACCTCCTGCCCCTTCTTCTCTCACATTGGTGTCTGCAGGGCTGTTTGCCAAATATTTTTCCATACACTCTACTGCATAGAGGGTTTTGCCCTTTCTTAAATATGTTTTCCCAGAGGTGCCACCATCGTGGCTGCTGGGGTCAGCTGCCCTTCAGTATTTCCGTTGGAACCATCTGGAACTGGCTGTGTCCAGCACAGGATATCCTTGTCCTCTTCTCACAGAGACCGCCCTTGCAGCCCCCGCTGTCCAACACTTTACTACATAAATCCAATGGAAGCATTTTGACATCTCTAACCACCTTCGTCAATAGATGTAGGAGACAGAGAGGGTATATACTGTCATGACATGCTGGGTTATGCCTATTTGAATAATATTAGTGTAATATAGGCTTCCCTGTGGCCTGGATCTGAAGAATACTGCAGTATTTTGTTTTTTCCAAATGTGGACAAAAGTAATTGATGGAGTCATAGTGCTTATCTGGATGTGGCTGATGGGGCGAATCGCCTTTCCCACTGGGTAATACAGCCTTACCCAGATAGTAAAGGATCTCATTGTCAATTCAGCCTTGCACTTACACCACCATGTGATGGAGCATTCCTTTGGTAGACTTTCTGCAGGCAGAGATGGCTGTGGGATTTGTAGGTGCCAATGTTTCAAGCACTTTGTGAATAATTGGAGGTTGCTTTGTCCTTCATCAGCAATGTGAAGATGCAAGAGAAAGATTTTACTGTGGCTGGACTACTGTTTCTGCAACAGCTGTACTCCCAGCTCACAGCAATTGCTTGCAGCACACATAATGCATGTGAGGATCTTAGAATCTGCAGTGTTGTTTGCAGACTTATTAGTGATAGCAATGATAAATCTGCCTGTGATTAAAAAAACCTATTAAATCATTGCTAGTGAAGTGTCGTTATAGGAAAAAGAACTACTTGTCTTGTAAATCCATGCTTGTTTTCAAAGTTCCTACTGTTATGTTTATTTTTCAGTTCAATCATTTTCTGTGTTCTCCTCTGGCCTTTGAAGAGTCAGAATCCATGTAAGGACTGGCATTGTGGTGAGTATGCATAAAATGAGATATTTTCTATTTTAGGGAAATATGTCTTTTGTAATTGCTGCAGTCTCTTCAGAAGGACAATTTATGGATGTAATCTCATAAGAAAACATCTATGACAGTTGAAACTGCATAACCTTTGCTGGGAATAATATATACCTCCATAGGACAGTGATAAGAAAGTATTTCTAGCTCTGGTCTTTTACATATAATAGTGTGTGTGGGAGTCTGCACAGCACCTTTTTGATAATATGGCCTGGGTAAGAACAGCTGACACAACTGGAATATGAGTGAGTGAACAGAATACCCCTAACTATTCTGAAGGGTATTTGCCCACAGCCTCATAGTGCTAGAAAGAAAACAGTGACCAAGATCACTTTAGATTACCTTCATCCCAATTAGATAATAACCAAGAAATTAACAAGATATTTTTGAGAAAAGAAGCTAGCTTGAAAAGTAAAAAAAATAAAATAAAATTAGAAATTCATGACTGTGGGGAGAGACCTTGTAGTGAGTATGACAGAACAGCAGCTTGGTCAGATACTATGAGCATCCAGATACTGGGATGACAGTACAGGGGCAACACAAGAGACCCACATCTCAGGTGTGTGCATGTGAACTCATGCAAAGAAGATTTTTCTCCTTTATTTCAGGAAAGGTATGTGTGACAGCATTCGGAGTATTCTTACCTGTACTTGGCTCTTCGTATCAATGATGTGTGCATTTATGTCTTGGAAGAGAAAGCTCCCCTGGCCTGAATATTCTTGTCCCTTTGTTTGCCAAAGATAAAGTGTAAATCCTGGAAATGCTTCCCTGCAACAGCAATTCACCTCTCCTGTTGGCTTCTTATTTCCCTAGCAGGGAAGGCGATGGAAGGCAATTGCCTCCTTGAGAACAGAAACTTCCCAGTACAGTGCTCATATTCTAAAGAAGATAAACTCTTAGCACATAAATGGCTGAGGTAAGCTACAGACTACTAAAGATTAAATATGAGTTTCTTTTTTAGCAGAGCAGTTCCAACTATCTTTATTATCTCATTTGGACATATTGGTAAAAAAAAATTATCCATGGAAATAATTAAAGACATTGCTTTTAGGTTTGATATTGGCCACCAATGTCACCAGAGTCAGGGTGGAGTGGCTATAGAATGGAACTATACCATTCAGTGACATTTATTTACTTGGTAGGACAGGTATAGCAAGTGGGTAGCAATTCCTGCTTTATAAGCACACCTACCCCCTTCCTTGCTCACATGTACAGAGAAATCAGAGTTTCAGCCCCACCAGTCCAGTTTAGACCAGTTAACTACCAATGGAGAAGCAAAGTGCTTCCTCTGACTGGTTATGTACTGCATCCTTGGCAGACAGCTCAACACAGAGCGGTTCCTCTCTTTGTGCTTTCACTTCTATAGATGTTAGACATCTGTTTATGGTGACTCCCTTTCAAGCAGCTATTGCCCTAATAATTTATTACTTTCTAGTGGCTTTGCTAATCTTGTGGCCGCAGACCAGCTTTTGAACATCCTCCATTACTGAAGCCAATTAATGGTTGCTATCGCAGTTTTTGTCATCCTCCAGGCTCTGCTCTGGTGTGTTTCAGAAAAATGGGTACATTTGTTATCCAGGTCCTTGTGCTGGGCAGATGCAGTCAAGTCTCCTTTTTCTGGCCAGCATTACGAGTGCTTCTAGTCAACTGCCAGCCAGTCTGTGGGTAACTAGCAACAGTCCATTGCATAGGTTATCTTGTGTTCCTGGTGGCTAATGTGACAGCTGAAAAAAGTTTTTACCAATTGTCTGCAAAGTCTCCGGAGAGTTCCACTGGAAGATTTTGCCTGCTTGGCCTGTGGCTTATTTAACATTTCTGGTGGTCAGATGAAAATACCTGTTCAGTAACAATTTAAAATTGAGCAGTGTAATTGATGTAAAAGTCTACAAATCACTACTGAAGGGATACTGTACTGAAGGCTTCAGTGTGCAGCTTCTTACTTGGTTGCACCAGGAAGAGCAACTTTTCTTATGTGTACCAACACTGCCTGTCACTGCAATGCACATAACTCCAGCTGTGGATCTATGTAGACAACACACTTAAAAGGACTCTGTGTTGCTCAGAGATAAACTGATATAGACACTTCTTGAGTGCTTCAGGTGGTATTTAACACCTTGTTTCAACCCCAGAATCATGTTCCATTCAATATTGTTGGAGATATCTTTGTGTGGAAAAAAAATCCCTTTTCTTTAAAAGACTTCTCACTATTATTGTGTCTTTACACATTGCCCTGGCAGGCAGAAAGGACATCTTTGTGGTTTTGGTGTTACCAGCCACAGGAACTTGTTCCTATTTCTGAGAAGGTTAGAGGAAGGAGACGAGATGGAGGATCAGGGGGATGCCTAGCATTTCTGAACTTGCAGGCAGTGGCTCTGAAAAGAGCTTATAGAACACTATATTTGACTATTTAGGCAGAGAAAATATTTGAAATATAGGCCTGAGGTTTTTGTCTTAAGTTGCAGCTTGAAAAAGGTGCCCAGCTATTTTTGTGCTGCCCACTTCAACTGACCAGAAGATGAAGAAAGGCTGAGTATGCTATTGGAAAAGGGAGAACTAGCTGTAAAAAGCATGTGTATAATTCTGAAGGATGGTGAAATGTGCTTTGGCCACATGATTTGTCCATGGGGCACTACTGTATATTGACACTAAGTGCAACAGGACTACATGGATGAATAGATAAGAGGTGATATGACAAGTCGTTTCTGAAGCATCACAGGCTGTTCTTGTTTCCTCTAGCCCTTCTTAATCCCTACAGAAAGAGAGCAGAGCTTTTCCTTGTTGCTGCAGTTCTATAAAAACACACATAAATGTTTTCCTTTTTCTTTCATGGACATCTTGTGCATAATCTGCCCCAGCAGAAAAAGCTAGATAGGCACTATTCTTGTGCTGCTCTGTTTAAGTGATGCATGTGGTAGTTCAAAGTAGAAATGTGATACTATATCTGTCCTTTACAGGAGTAAGGAACTGCGACTAAGCAATATATAGTACAGCTGCTGAGCTGCAGAATAGGGTGGTGATAACTTGAAAGTACAAGCACTCTGAGAAGTTTGTTTTATGAAGTCTCTTACACAGTGCATCAGTTCCTGTGCATAACTTGGAAAACTGAATAGGATGTGGCCTTCTGGTGAGATTGACAGCTGAGATGAGCTGTCTGCAGTGGTCCCTGAGTGTAGCATTCCAGGAAGGAAACATATTGTTCTTTTTGCTTTCCAGTGTTTGGGGGAAAAAAGGCAGATTTTTTGACCATAAATACAGAGTTTTGAAAGACCTTTTCTTCAAAGAACTGCAGCATATATGTATTAAATAGAAAATTTTAAAATTTAAAAAAAATTCTGCTTTCAATTACCACAGCTGATAATGACAGTGTTAAGATGCCAGTGCTATCATGTCAATATTTCTGGCTATTGACATGTTTTATAAAGGAGTATTTTATTTTCTGGAAGATGTACCTACTTTTACATGTATAATGAATTGTGTGAATTTGCACATTATGTTGCGAGCTAGGCTTTCTATACACTTGTGGTCTGGACAGTAATGGAGTCTGACAACATGCTATAAAACAAGGCTTCATTGAGGCAGTGGAAAAATTATCAACAGCATGCCCATATGGTGACTCACCCAATCCCCAGTAGCAAGCACAGGATCGTAAGTGATGCCATGATGGACTGCCAGGGACACTTAGTGTCAGGGTTATCTGGCTGCAACAGCCAATCCTACAAATGTCTCTTGAAGGCAGGTAAAAGTCATGCTGCCCCTTGGCTCCACCAGTGGTAGTGGGATGTGAGAGAATCCTATCTCACATGAGTAATGTGGGCAGTATCCTGCCTATGCGGCTGATGTCAGCCAGGGGCAGGATGTTGGCCATCTGTCTATGTGGCCAGTACTGGTGAAAGGCAGATTGTTGGCAGTCTGTCTGTGCTGGTGATATTGGTCGAGGGGCAGGGTGTCAGGAGCTAGACTTTCCATTCATTAAAAGAGGATGAGTACAAGCTCTCAGTTGCTTAACAGTACTTAAGCTAGCAATACATGAGAAGCAGTCTATAATGGAAGTTAGCATAGAGGTACAACCAGGTAAATTGTTCATTAGTAGCAGGAGGGTTTTTTTGTTACCTTTCCATACTGGTAATTTTTTTCTTGTTTTATCTCTAGCCTCCAAGTACAGCACTACTTTCATCCTGCTGATACCCAGGGACTGAAATTGTAGCTTAGATGATTCTCTTCAATTTTCTATGTGGAACAATGTGGAGATGTGTTTTTTTTCAGACCGACTGAAGGCATGAGGTTTCTTAGACACTGTTATAACAATAGGCCAAGTGAAGGATTTGTTCCTTAAAAATCCCTGAGTTGACTAGCAAAAGATGCATTTCAAATGAAAATTGAAGGTATATAAGGAGACCTTCAAATTTAAGTAGTATTGTGTGAACTGAGATTGCAGCTCAAGATGGAGGTGTATAACACAGTTAAAAATATTGCATTTTGATGGGTCAGCGCTTTTCTGTCATGGCTCTCCCTAGACAGCACAATTTGAAGGGCACCAAGCCTATTGCCAGACCTTGGCAAATCTACCTGTCCCAGAGGTATGCAATATTCCTCAACCCTTTCCTTACTAAATCTCTTAATTTTATTTTCCTTGCATTATCTGTTATGTCAGATATGTAGTATCTGATAGCAGCTGGAGTACAGATAGCAAATCAGACAGAAGATGCAGTACACTGACAATGAGTGTTTTTCAAAGGCTGAAGGGAAAAGGAGCCATAGAAAATATCCAGATAAAATGTCCTTTGTTCTATTGCTTTGATGGAAAAGGAAAAGACAGCGAATCATGAAACCATTCTGAAATAGCTTTCTCTGAAATTAATTGCAAATCTTGCATCTTCCATTTAAAAACTTGCAACTGTTCTAGTTCTGTGTCAGTCACTGATTAATAGTCAACTTTGTTACTTCAATTTGATATGCATCTATTTATCCACATACTTGGGAATTTATATGGAAAAAAACCCAAACCATTTTTTGTCATAGTTTCAGTGCAGAAATGTGAGATTTAAACGTGCTATCAGTGATCCGAGGAACTTGTTACACCATACTTGTCATAAGTAGTCATGTTTACTGACTATACTTAGGAAAAATATATGCTGTGTAGAGCAAACACTTTAAAAATCAATACTTCTCTTTTTCCAGTCTTTCATCAATCCACCAATGTGCATTAAATGTTATAGACCATTTCATGTTAGTGTATGGTCATGCCGTACTTAATTGGAAAAGGTGCCTGAAACTAATGACATGAAGGGCTGTTAAATAACAAAGGATTGTTTAAAAAACTGTTTCAACCAACTTGCATTTGATTGCAATCCTAATGGTTTTTGACGTGCAGACATGTTCTGATATTAATTTAATAACTTTTCAAAGAAGCAGTAAATTAACATACAGTACTTTTAGGGTTTTTTCTTAGTCAAGAAAGAATTTCAGAGAATCCAATACAGCCCAGGCAAGTGGAATGACTAATCTTATTTCTTGTGCTCCTAATGGGAACAAAACAACTCTCTTTCTCAGCCTCCTGGGGTTTTATCTTCACATGGATATTTCAGGTTGATAAGCTAGTCAACAAATACGCTATATAGTAGCTTCACTGTTATGGACTGCATTCATTTATTTGAACTCTGGAAGTCTAAAAGTTTGTTGTTTGAGCCTAGTGAGTAACCTTAGTCTCTTCCTGTATTCGAGAACAAAAAATAGGTGTTTTCAAAAGGCGCTTCTTCTCACCTGCTTTTGTAGACCTACTTTAGGATGAAATGGAGATAGATTTTATAAAAACAGCTTGAATCCCCCAAAAGCTTTTACTGATGATCTGTGGCAGGTGTTTGGCACAAAAACACTTTTAATACCTATTGTGAGAGGCCTGTGTCAGGCTACTTTGGAGTAGCTAATGTACAGTCCCTGAATCCACAGCACAGTAGCTTCCATAACTCAAGAAGTTAATTCACTGCCAAACTCTGGTTCAACTGACGTTTAGGATTAAGCTGGAAAGCATTTAAGATAAGCAACTTGCCATTACCTCTGCAGATTACTGCAAAATAAAGATGTGTACAATTTTAGGAGATATCAAAACCTTGAAAAATAGAAATGTCACTGTGATTGTTTATAAAAACACATTTATTTGTTCTAAAATTAAAAGTGAAAAAAAAAAAGCTTTCTGTATTCATTCCACCCTCACCAGATTGAAAATAATCAGGTGTTAATTTGGATGTGAGAAATGTTTCCAGTTCTGTTTCAGAAAGTATTATTAAAACTTGATGGGAGCTAATGGCAAGCACAGGCAGCAAATATTGATAACCCTGGAGACCTAGCATAATCAAGTCATAATAGCTGCTTCCAAAGGGATGATTCTGTCTTGTCTGCAGGGTTCAATTTTCTATCGAAGACAGGAGGAGAGAGGAGGCATCATGAGCAACAGAAGGAGAGATCGGCCTCCCAGGCATGACAGTTGTGGCTGCTCCTACTTTCAAGTGTCGCTTCTTCCCCTATTTCTGATGAAATTGATGACAAGTACAAGGTCTGCAGTAACAAGGAAACATTTTTTTTGAGATCTGTGTGCTCTAATGCAGATATATCTGCTCAGTGTGATGCTGGCATGGAGTTGAGTGAAAATAATATGCAAGGGTTGAATTCATTGCAGATAGCAATGTCAATGGATTTAGTAATCTTGGCCTGTAGCCTGAAAACATGAACTGGTAAAAAAAGCTTTTCAAGTGCAAGATCTTTTTTCATGTATGAGTAGAAAAACAGTCAGACATTGGTAACTTTCTAAGTTGCCCTGAGGGTTTGGGCCACCTATTGAGAAATCTATCACTTTGCAAGTGCGTAAGAGTAGGAACAAGAAATTGCTCTATCAGTCTGGATCCAAGCAACTTCTTGTCACGTAGAAGGATGAATATTATTGATGCTTCCTGAGGTTTATGTTCGTATGTACTTGAGGACTTCCTATCTCCTGTATAGGAGAGAGTCCCCAGTTTTGAAGTCTGAATTAGATGTGAATTATGGAGTACACTCTGAGACAACATATGATGAGAACATAAGTATAGAACACAGATGAAAACAATCCTGGATTTTACTTAAATGGAAAATACTTTCACATTGTGAACCTACATAACTCAGAGTACTGGAGAAGACTCAGCCTTAATGGGACCTGTAAGAATATATGCCTTCCCTCATTCTCTGTGTGTGAATTACCTGTGTTCCTGTTTCTTCCAGCTGCAGAGCCCCTGGGAATTGTTTTAATTCTGAGGGAGAATAGTAGGAAAACAGAGAATGGCATGACAACATAAGAACTCTAGTTAGTAGCACAAACTTTTCATTGAGTGGTTTGGTCACTGAACCATGTGGCTTATAAGAGAATACAGGCAAGGCCAATCTCATGATACTAAGAAACCTAAACAGAACCACAAGGGAAATTCTGAGTTGTGAAACAGACCTTAATGAGGAGATTATGTTGGAGGGAATGTTGTCCAGGGGCATGCCTATGTGCAGAGTGTGTGAGGAACTGCCTTGTGTGTTGCGGAAAGAGTTTGTCCACGCAGCTGAAAACAATTAGCCATAATTTTGCGGAGGTTATGGCCATTCTTAAGTTTTCTCAAGTGCTTTCCTTCTGTGCTAAGACTGGCGTGAGTTTATTTGGAAGACAATGTAGACAGGACTGAGGAATTGCAAGCTGAGTTAGGATAAGTTATAGAAACTACTAGAGGACCAAGCTGTGAGCTTGGAATGTAGAAATGGGCACCTTGAGGTAAGGTGAGATACTTTTCCTAGTAGATTGTTGTACTGTCACTTGCAAAATCATGGTCTTGAAGTTGAATTTCAGGAATAAAGTAATTTGGTTTGTCTAGTTTCAAAATGCAGTTCTGGGGTTGTTTTAGGAAACTGCTCTTTCAGAATGTCCCTCTAAAATGGATAAGAAGAGAGGATATTAGTGTGACAGAGTAGTACCTCATGTAGATTAATCCTGAGTTAAGTGTTCAGAACTCACCTGTTGGCTATTGCAATGTACTGCAATACCTGACAGGTTGGGAGCTGGACTCATGCTTCCTAAACCCTTTCTCAGTTGAGACAAGGAGACAATCCATGCTGAAAATCAGCCCGATAGTAGTATTGTCAGTTTCTGTCATGCGTGAGGCACCTTCAGGTGTATCAAAGAAGTCTGTGTAAACTGAAAGTGTAAAGAAAAGCTGTAAAACTGGTATGACATTCTCCTTTCAACAGCAGACTGAAAAACTTGTAAGAACGGAAGCTTCCTGCTGGGAGCAAGGATGTATTACACAAAGGGTAGGGGAGAGACAATGTGAAAGTAGGCACAGGCACTCATATAGATGGTTAGACAAATATTCATAAATGAGAGGTGTACAGAAAAAAAAAAAGCAGTGACCTTATATTTCAATCCCTGCCTAAGTTTCTGTGCATCTGAGACAAAATCTAGGAATAGATCTGTCAAGTGGAATTTCTTAATTCCCAGCTTCTATTTTTCACTTTGTGTCTTGAAACACACCTGAAGACATTACCTTACTCCTCAGATCTAACTTAAATTGGAGATTTATTTTCAACATGCTTTGGAGGTTCAGTACTGCATGTTGGAAGGTGTTTTCTTTTAAGTATCAAAACTGACATGAATATCTTCAATCAATATGCAAATCACTGAAAAATAATACATTTCAACCCATTATGGAGTGCCGAACAGTCTGATATCTGAACCATAATTTGTCTAGAAAAGCTCTAGAAAATCTATCAGTGTCAATGATCAAACTAAAAAAAAGAGGAGGTCACATTCTGTGGCAATGGGTTTTTTTGAAGCTGTTTAGGATGCTGATGAGCAGGATGGTGTGGTGGGAAACCATTGTGGCTTGGAATAAGATTTTCCCCATTCAAGAAGTTATGTCAGTTTGCCAATAGCTTCTCACAATGTGATTTTTTTATTTTTATTTTTTTTCCCCCTCTAACAAACCACGAATATGAAGGAACTCTCATCATATTAATTGCTGATGCTTTTGTATCTTTCTAGCTGGCAAATACTTCATTATCAGCTCAGTAGCATTGTGAATCAGCAGGATGCCTGTCATTACTGTGTAGTGGAAAGGAGGAGCTGCTGTTAGATTGAAATCTTGTAGAATCCTATTAATATGGAGGCTGCTCTGCTGTGCACAAGGAAAAGTCTCTGATCCAGTATGCAGTGCTTTTACTAGAAATAAGTGTTTTCCTTTCGGTGCCATCAAAGATGCTTGGAATCATACTGGATTGTGCTAAAAAGCATTTCCTATGGGCAGAAGGAGGAGTTGAGTTCTATATCTTTTTGGGGATTGAAATGAATATGTTTTTACAAATGCTAACTGCTCTATGCTCTCTTTTCCCTTCTTTCACATGGGTCTAATCTATTATTGCTTTTGTGAATATTAAAATATTAATATTCTTGCTATTTAGATCAAATATTCTTACACCTTAAAGTCCTCTCATAGAAAATTTATACTTATTTGCATAATTTGGTTGTAGGTATCTGTGAGCTGCTGCTTCAGTAGGCATCATTCTTATGCTTGAATCTAGAATATGCATTGCATAGTACCTGATGTGGGTGCTCTTTCCCATCAGACTCTCAGAAGCTATACGGAAGCACAACATATCTCATTTGCCCATCAGACAAAGAATTACATTTCAGCATTTAGCAAGGAGGGAGTATATCAAGCTCTCATTCCCACCTGGATGCGTAATGACTTGTAACTGGTTCTGGTGGTTTCCTGTGGTGGAATTTCTGAAGCAGAGAATTCCAACAACCCCATGTGTGACCTGAGCCTGCATGCTTGCAGCAGCATCTGTCAGTGGCAACAATTTTTTTTACAGTTTTGATCTCGGTGGCCTCAGCCTAATATTTACCCAAACATCCTTGTCTTTTGTAAGTTCTGCTGCAATGTGCACAAAATAAGTAAGTAATATTGCTGAGATACTGGACATGACACCCAGCTGCCATCTTGGTTAGATAACTGGAATCTTCTCTCTGAATTTATTGTAGAAAATGACAGAATCACTTTGAAGCACGTATTTTCTCCTTCCCTTTACAATGCCTCCAGAAGAGGCACTAGCTGTTCTAGACATGTAGTTCATCTTTATAAGGCTTGCTATGCCAGTGCATCCCTCTCTAACATATGGGACTCTTGACAAGAATGTGAGGTTTGAGAGGAGAGTGGCTGAATGGTGCTGTGTTTGTACAGGCTGTAAAAGCAGGTGTTACAAGTGCAGCTTGTCCAGCAGTTGTTCCCATGCTGTCCCTCCACTTTGGGAAGGCTAGCTAGCAGAGGGAGTACAGGAGCTGGCTGTGATTCGTTTGCTCCCAGTTTTGGCTTGGTAGTGAAGGCCTCTTGCCTGTGGAGTGACCATCTGTGACTCTTTAGAGTGGCTGAGTGTTGGCAGAGATTTACCTCTCTGTCATGTCTGTGATGGTATGGTTGGCCCAGAGTAGGCTTTCTTTATGCTTGCAGCAGGGTGGGCTGTCTGTGTTGCTCTGTGGCCAAGCGCAGAGTCCCTGGTGAGTGTGTGCATATGTATGCATGTAGGAGTGTGAGGGGAGGGAGGAAGGTAGTGCTTCTGCTGGGCATTGTGTGCCCTGTAACTGCATATGTCAATAAGTCTCTCACTAATACCTCTGCCCCTGTGTAGATTTGGGAAGCAAGTAAATTTCAAGAGCATTCTCGAAGGTGATAACAAGGCCAATAGGCAGCATTACCAAGCATCTTCCCCTGACGTAGCAAGCCACCTCTGGCTGCAATTATAAATTCTGGGTTGTCAGAATTGCTTGCAGGTAAATGAGTCAATAGGCCTCTAGTGGACTGTTGGTTGAGTAGTTGAAAGTGTTCTTGCTATTCTTGGTGGCAGATAAAGAGTCTGCAGGTAGTGTCCTTTCTCCTTATGCCCTGCTACTGTCCTGCCAGGAAGGCCAATGGCATCCTGGGGTGTATCAGAAGGGGGGTGGTTAGTAGGTCGAGAGAGGTTCTCCTCCCCCTCTACTTTGCCCTGATGAGACCGCATTTGGAATATGGTGTTCAGTTCTGGGCCCCTCAGTTCAAGAAGGACAGGGACTTGCTTGAAAGAGTCCAGCACAGAGCCACAAGGATGATGGAGGTAGTGGAGCATCTCCCTATGAGGAGTGGCTGAGGGAGCTGGGTCTCTTTAGCTTGGAGAAGAGGAGACTAAGGGTGATCTCAGTAACGTTTATAAATTTGTAAAGGGCGAGTGTCAGGAGGAAGGAGCCAGGCTTTTCTCTCTGATGTCCAATGATAGGTGAAGGGGCAATGGGAGCAAACTGGAGCATAGGAGGTTCAATCTGAAGATAAGGAAAAATCTTCTTTACTGTGAGGGTTGCAGAGCACTGGACCAGGCTGCCCAGAGAGGTTTTAATCCTGCCTGGACGTGTTCCTGTGCGACCTAGTCTAGGTGATCCTGCTCTGGCAGAGGGGTTGGACTGGATGATCTTTCAAGGTCCCTTCCAACTCCTAATATTCTGTGATTCTGTGACTGAGCATTTCGATGACACACCCTCTCACCAGATCTGAGCAGCAATACAGTTTCAACTCTGTTGGTGACAGGTCTGTTTGCATCTTGATAATGGAGATGAGATGCCTCTACTTCCCTGGCAGTATACTGGACTATTACCCTTAAAAGCTGAATGTGTTGTTTTTTGTCAGCTTTGTTTCATAAACATCATCTAGAAATAATCTGTGGAATATTTCCACCTAAGGGCTTGAAGACAGGAGAAGTTGAGAAAGCATTAAGAAGGTGCAGAAGAAAAAGAGACCTCAGGGTAATGTAGGAGGCTAAAAAGAAATAGTTGTGTAGTTGAGCAGCCCATTACATACAGTGGTGCCATTGCTGGTAGCAGAATACAGGCTTTGTGCTGACTCTGAAAGGCTCTGAACTATGACTGACCACGTTTATCTTGTCTGGACTCTTCTGCCCTATCTAGAATTTTATTTTAGCTTGTTTAGCTAAAACAATAGTTTATTAACCAGGTAGCTATTATGTAACTTTAGCTAGCATTATAAATTTTTTTAGCGGTATTTGATGTCCTTCTTCAAATAACAGGTAGCAATACCAAGCAGTTCTTCTGTGTATAGTGAACTGTCTCTGACCCTAGAAAAATAAAGTAGTGAATTGCAGCACAAGTGAAGATGATAGCAGAGACCTAGAAAGTACAAGAACAGGAAGATACCAGAGGCTATAAACAAATAATTAGTGGTCAGTTATTGATCATTAAAGTAATGCATTCTTGGGAGCTCAGTAAAAGCATTTTTAAGAATAAAACTCAAATGCATAGCATACGTAAAACACAGTACATATAGCATATTTAGAAAAGGTCTTGAATTATGGACCATGAGAAATAAGCAAGGTAACAGTGCATGTTAACATAAAAAAATAACAGTAAAAAGGACTCCAAAGTGAGAAGAAAAGAAACCCCACCACCAATATCAATATCCTCCTCTGCTGATTCTCCTCCTTTTCTTAACAGAGAGGACTGGTGCAGTAAATGGTTAGTATAGTAGCAAAGGTAGTAAGAGTGCGTCTATTTGTGTGGGGAGCAATTTTAACTGTATAATTTTCAAAACTTTTCAGTGGAATTTTCTTCTGTGTTCTTCCTTGCTTTTTCTATAATGGTTATATCTGAACTAACAAATTATTGGTTTCACATTAAGAAGTGTGGTTCTGTAGCTCACATAAACTGCACATGGTCTAGTGTAACAGGGCATAGGTTAGAATCACTTTTATGTCCAGAAAAATGTCCATATCATTGCTCCTGAGTATTACTGAGGTTAGGGATGGAGAGACAGAATGATTTGGGCAGTTGGAGTGACAAGGACAGGCTGGATAAGGAGGACAGGAAAATGTCACAGGGCTCTGCTCTGGAGCAACAAGTAAAAAGAACAAGTGTTTTAAAATACGTAGTCAAGCAAGGTAAACATTAATAGCAAGAAATGAAGCTCCATCTAGTGTTATATATTCCATGGCAGTTTATGATCTATTCTATTATAATATTATCTATAATTATTCTCTCTCTCCAGGTAGTATTATCTGTTACTAGACAGAGGTGGACAGATTGCCAGTTTTATTGGTGAGATGGCAGAAATGCTTAGTGATATTTCTAATCTATGATTGGAAAAAAATTGGCTTGGTTTCTTTAGATCATAAAGTTATTCCAAGAATAACTCAGAAATATGTGAAAGAACCTCTGCTAAAATGAAACATTTCAAAATCACCTGACCAAGGTAACTTGCATACAGGACTTTGAAAATAGCAGATTGAATGTTTCTTGCAATAAATCTGGAAATTGGTATGAAATTCAAGAGATCTAGAAGAAAACTTTAATGTCAATATTTTTAAAAAGTTGAGCAAGAGGACCAGGGATTTTTTGATACTGATCAGGGGCAAAATGAGGTCCTAACTGAAGCAAGATACTAAAGTACTTAAAGAATTTAATGCTAATCAAAGTGTGTCAAGTTGACAAAACATTTTTCAAGCTACCAGTCTGAAACAGATAGATATGATTAAATTTAGATATGATAGAAATCACAGTGTTAATGTATGTTTGTAAAAGATTTAATTTTACACAAGTTTAATTAATGGAGTAGTAGAAGCTTGATTTCCAGTAGACAGATTTAGTGCTCCTGAAGTAAACGTATGCAGTCTCAGTACATCAGTAACAATTCAAGCAACTCAGGCAGCACCTGGAACTTTAGGAGCCTTCTGACAATAAATTAGGCCAGCCAGGAGGTGAGCCAAGTGATAAGAGAAAGATGTATAACCTTTGAAGGAATTCTGTCTCTGTATTAGTAAACTAAGCAGTACAAGCCATGGGCACTGGATTGTAATAATCCATACTATTAAATTGACACTAGGCAGTTCTTAAGAGTATAGCCAGTATGGCTACACGCATTCCTTAGCAGTGGAAATGCATCATGTTGATGGCTGTTTCTAAGAACAGTCATAATGAATACATACCTTTTGGCACCTGTAACATTAAAAAAAACACCTCATGTAGAATTTTGTGTTGCCAAGACCTCAAAAGAGCCTTCATTGTTAAATAGCTACTCAGATTCATATTGCTGAGTAGTCTCAGGGCTGGAGGTCATTGTTAGCTGTGCTGTTCCTCTTTCCCAGCCACTTCTACCATGACACAGAAAGGACAGCGCACCAGCATAAGATTATTAAACAGTTTTCCATGTATATAGTATCGTACAGTAGCAAAACAACTGTGGAGTTGCCCCTTAGAAAATTTTCTGAAAGTCCATATTCTGCCAGCAGTTGTCTTTTACCACACTAAAGTCAAGCATGATTTTTCTTAACCTTTTTTCTGAACAGCTTACTGCTGCTCGTTAAGCTAAGTACTCAGCATGGCATGATAGAGGCACTGGCATGAGCTCTTGTGTTGAAATCATGCTCCATGTCACACACTTGTTGTGAATTCAGAAATGCTCCTCTAGTGCTTCTCTGGCCAAGTTGCATTTCATGAGGAGCTATTTCTGCTTTAATTGAAATTGTAGGAAGCTGTGTGACTGGCTATGTGCTTATCACGCACAGCTGAGAAGAGATAAGGGCTCTGCTGGGAAAACCTAGCCATTTAATAAATAGTTAACAGCCAACATTGACTTCCAGAGCAACATATTACATTTGGGTCTTATTTTTTTCTCTGACTTAGCATGTATTAGGAAGTTTGATAAGTGAATGCAAGGGTGCACAACAGACCTTTGAGGAAAATCAACGTTAACATACAGTAGCGTGTTTAGTAGAAATTTATGATCTGATTCTGGAGCAAGACTTGGATTTCTTCGTACATGTAGGAAGTTTCTGAACTAGATAATGACCCAAGCCTATGTAACTGGCTGATGGATATAAAATGGTATGTTTAAGGCAATTCCTTCTTTTGCAAATGTATTAACTATTGAAGATAAGCTTTGATACTGTGTGTGGGTGAAGAGATCAGAATAATTATTTACTGTATCTTCTGGTAAATTGTGTGCTTGAATCCAGTTGTGTCATTGTCAGCTCTAGTTGTCAGGCTGAATATTCAAGAAACAATGTCCTCTAATACAGTATTGCAAGCATCTTGTCAGCATCAAAGTATGATTTGAGATACAGCTGACAAGGAGTCGAGGAGTGCCTTTCTGTTATATCTGGAGCCTCCCTTGATTGGCTTGGGTCCTTGGAAATCACAGTCTGATATCCAGATAGATGTCTGATATAGATGGGAAGATGCTTGATATTTGTTACTTCAGCAGAGAAAACATCTGCCATGAATAAATCCAGAGCATTTGTCGTTTTGTTGCTGCTGCTGCTCCTTGTCTCCTGCAGACATTATCGGTGATAACCAATTATAATGTCAACAGTTTTGGTTACTTATTCTACTGACGGTTGCATGGCAGCAGCTTGTTGCTGAGAAAGTTGCAGAGTCTCCTTTATGATCAGACTGACATTGGGAAGGATGTCACCTTTTGTTGTCTTTCTGTGCTCCTCACTTACCATGCTAACAGATCAGGGGCATCATGCAATGATATGAGCTGCATCTTATACCAGAAGTTGAATGTGGTGCACTGATTTTCTCTCAGGGGAAATTATTCAAGGCATATATTCCCTGTGGCATTTTCATGGTCACGGTATTCCAGTGCACAGTCATCATGATTTAGATGTCAGTTATATTCCTTCTTTCAAGGTGCATGTTGTTGCATTTAGCTGTACAAAATGCACTTACTAAGAATTCTTGATTGCACTGTATTGCTGAATTGTCCATGCCATTATTAACCTCAATAGCAATTTTTGTGCCATCTACCAATTTTTCTAGCACTGATTTTATGTTGAGTTGGCCAAAAAGTAATTGTGGTTTTTTTTTCTGGGTAAATGAAAGGCAAATTTTTAATGAAAAACAAAAATTGTATTAAACAATGCATTGTTCATTTTGTTCAATTACCTTTTGCCATCTTTCAGGGAACTTCATGATTCTGCACTCTAGGAAGTTTTTATCTTTTTTGTCAAAAAAATATTCCAAGAACTATTTTATGTCCTCATCAGCAGTGAACATTTTACCATTCAAGGTGTTCTGCAAATAATTAAACAAATGGTAGTCTGATGGTGCCAGCTCTGGCAAATGTGGTGGATGTGGCAAAAAAATACAGCAAAGTATGATTAAAATGTTCCTTTTGATTTTCCATTTTGAAATTGATGTCAAATAAATAATTGTTAATGAAATGGTGCGCTTTTTCTAAACCAAGCTTGATCTGTCAGCTGTCAAGTTACATAGTGAATTTGCAGTTTAAAATCAAGTTAGTTCCATTTCAAGACATGTATGTCCATCTCTTAAAAAAAAAACAAAAACAAACAAAAAAAACAAACAAAAAAACAACCGACAATTACTTTTTGGCCAACCCAATATTTTCACAGGATCACAGAATGGTAGGGGTTGGAAGGGACCTCTGAAGATCATTTAGTCCAACCCCCTGCTAGGACAGGGAAGATCCCATAGGAACATGTCCAGGTGGTTTTAGAATGTCTCCAGAGAAGGAGGCTCCACAACCTCTCTGGGCAGCCTGTTCCAGTGCTCTGTCACCCTTGCAGTAAAAAAGGTTTTACTTATGTATAAGTTGAACCTCCTGTGTACCAGTTTGTCACCACTGCCTCTTGTCCTGTCGCTGGGCACAACCAAGAAGAGTCTGGTCCCATCTTCCTGACACCCACCCGTCAGATACTTATAAGCATTAATGAGATCCCCCCTCAGTCTTGTCTTCTCCAGGCTAAGGTGGGAGAAGGGTAGAAACAAGGACCCTGTTGGCTATGCTACAGTACTCTTTGCAGTGGATGAGAAGGTCTAGAAGGGCTGGTTCTCTGTGTAGCTTTACTCAGTCTTCTCTCCTAAACATTAGTGATGGTGATAGGCAGCCAAACAGAAAGACCAGACACTGTGACAGGTGTGATAGCAGTGGTAGCCTCTCCGTTCCTTTCTCTTCAGCAAACAGGCACGTACAAGCATCCCTAATGAACACTTCAGCTGTATTCCCTGCAATGAGGACCTCACTTTTGAACGGAGGGAAACAAAAGCTTAGAGGCAGCAGAAATTTAATCCAATCAATATTCATATATGCTGTATTAGTAGCTGTTAGATGGCAATCTCTGTTCTTCACTTTGCTTTGAACATAAAACTAATTACATGTAATTGTAAAAGTTGCCTCATAACATTACCTATTATGGTAATTGTCTGAGCATGTCTTTGAGCACTGATTGTCAGACATTACACTTGACCTTTAAAAGTCAATAAAAAACCTTAAAATTTAAATAGATATTCTTGAAGTCCTTACCTTCAGTGTTCCTGGACAATTCAGGAGTGCAGCTTATATTTAAGCCATGAAAGTAGATCTAGACTCAGAATAAGTTTTTGTCAGCCTCCGTTTGGAAAGGTTCAGATTAAACTACCAGTGGAGGAAACAAACCCCACAAGCCCAATACATTTTCTACATATCCAGCCCTACTGAAACTCCAGAAATAATGAATGTTGATTATTAATCTACTAGAAAAGGGTGGATTTAGGTTGGATATTAGGAAAAAGTTCTTGAATGTGAGGGTGATAGATCACTGGAACAGGTTGCCAGAGATGTGGTGGAAGCCCCATCCCTGGAGATACTAAAGATCAGGCTCGATGGGGCTCTGAGCAATCTGATCTAGTAACAGTGTCCCTGCTCACTGCAGGAGTGTTGGACCAGATGATCTTTAAAGGTCCCTTCAAACCCAATGTATTCTATGGTTCTAACTATGTATGATAACTTGTTCAAAACCTGCTATGTTTTTGGTGAGGCAAATCTATTAATGTCTGTAACTAGTTTTACGGTAAAAATTGACAACTAGAGAAGCAAAAGAATATTCCTTATTCAGCAAAAATAAAATTAAGTTCAAGGTTGTAAAAAGTTTCATCAAGTTTCTTCTTATCTAAACATATAAAGACGCTTGTTAATGCTTTTTCCCTGATAGTTACATTTCTTTCATTTTGGCGCTGGTATGTAGATCAAACAGCTGAACTAGAGAAACGTCTTTTAGGACAGAAAAAACTATTTTAAAATTGTCTCTGTGCAATTATTTTAACCTTGATAAGCTGTACATTTTATAAATGTATATATGCTGTACACAGTGTTTTCCTAGTATGGTTTAGTTCCTTATATAAAGCAAACTTGCAATTGTGTAAAAAGACAAACTTGAAAAGTCATCTTTTCCATGATAATGTGTGTTTTTTAATCTTAATTAAAATAAAAATCAACCCTTCTTGACCTGATGATTGATGGTACAATAAACCAAATTTCTCTGTCATTGTTAATCTTGCTGCTTGATTGAGCCTGTTTTTTGTCCATTCTTCTGATGATCTTCTTTTGTGCTTTTTGCTCTTTACTGCAGTCTTTCAATACTTAAAGGAGGCCTATAAGAAAGATGGGGACAAGCTTTTTAGGAGGGCCTGTTGCAATAGGACAGAGGTTAACAGTTTTAAATTAAAAGAGGGTAGATTGAGACTAGATATAAGGAAGAAATTTTTTATGAGGTTGGTGAAACACTGGAACAGGCCATCACTTTTATGGCCCTCATATTCAGGGCTATTCTTTTTTTTTAGTGTCAGACTGAATGCCAAACACTCCAGTTACATCTGGAGAGGTTACGAGCACTCCATCCTCCTGTGTTCTGCAAACAGATAGTGTGCTTCTTGGCATCGGTCTTCTGCCATGCTGGCTTGTTCAGTTGAGAGCATAAAGTGCTATTGCGATATGGAGAGCCCCTTCACAAAATTTTATCAGAAACAGATCAAAAAGTATCAAAACATACTACAGGTTGAAAAATGCAAGGTGTAAGGAAAAAAAGCACTAAAAAGACCAAACAAAGCTTTTTATCCTGTTTTTATATTTTTCATGCCAGTTTTCCATTTCACACTACCTCAAGTGTAAAATTCTAATAAGCAAGTGAATAGCATATTCTACTTCTATTTTTCCATTTGATCACTTCCTATCAGAAGAGTGCTGCTACATATCTGACTTTATTTTTTCTGTGTACTAGTCTTTCCTATCTGAATACTATATTAAATACATTCTGTATGAAACTGAAATAAGTGTTTGTGAAATAATGTTCACTTAAGCATCTGTTTTTGTGTAGCATCATTAACCATTCCAAATGAGTATAGTACTCTAGTGAAACTCTACTAAAAGTATGTATTATGAGTAATCCACTTGTTTAAGTTTTCAATGTGAGAAAAACCAAACTTCTTAAAGAAGGTGAATCCTGTTCTAGGGGAAGATAGAAATGGAGTCTGTTTTATTTTCTGATTTATTTTCTGGTTTGGAAATTAGTTGTATTTCATTATCAATTTATTTTAGCTTTGAATCTGGTTTACACAAATAATAAAGAAGGCAGTATAGATAAAGATTTAGCAGCAAACAGTTGTCAAAACTGCCCACTCATGTTGAAAATAACTACTTTGTTTTGAAGTTTGTGATCAATACTATGCTATATATCTGGTATGGGTTCCACAACAAGCTTCCCTCCCACTGACGTTATCTCTTAATTATATCAGAACAAGAAGGAAGGTGGGTAACTGGCATATTTGAAGTGATTGAGTACTTTTTCTTGAAAGTTTTATTCTAGATAAATGAAAGCTATTAGTTTGTTTCAGAAATAATTATGTGTCAGGGACAGAAGAATTTGTAGCAGTTTGTCAGTGATCCTTTGTCTCTGAATCAATAAAAATATGTCACTAGAACCTGTGTAATGAACTGCTATAGGAAGGAGCACAGTCATAGGAAAAGAGAATTGAATCTAGATTTCTGGCACTACATCTTGAATTAACCATATCTTTGTGAACATGTGATTAAGCTTGTGAGTTCCTTGTTTCATCATGGCATGCCAGGAAATACTCCAGATGTGTCTGTGCACATGGTAGTAATTTCAGCAGCAATTAGATCCCAGTTTAAATTTCCTAACATGTCCAAAATAACTGGAGAGTATGCCAATAACTACTCTCATCACAGTAAAGCCTAAGCAAGGCTAGTGCAGTTGTTCACTATCTCAGATATATTTTTCAGTTTGAAGATCAATTTGTTTTTACATGGAGGCTTTTATATTGATATTCAATGATAAGATATACGTATTTTTTCCCCTTGACTGTGTCCAGAAGAATCCCTGAATGTAAGGAGTTCTTGCTGGGCTGATATTTTGCTGTCCGTGGGACAGCTTCCAGAAGAGTCCTGTGCATATGGGCCAGCACCTGCAGTTTAGCTGAATGCTAATTTAACGATTATGAATAATTAGCTACTATTAACCATTCGCCACCTTCTCTTGAAAGCCTGTAGAGAAGGCTTTTGAGATGGAGCAGAAGCCTAGACTGATTAATAGTGTCATCTATGCACTGGCGTATGCTTTAGCAATGGATCTACCGTTTCTCACTGGAGAAAAAGGGTTACAATCCTCTAGACAGCAGCAAACTGAACTGGCATTAAATAAAGCAACTCTGGCATGTTTGCTGTAGGAGTCTCCAAAGTTGTGACTGATTTGGTGCACCTTGTCTGGATAAAGGATGTTCCTATTAAAATAGTTGAATTCCAGATATTACATTATCCAGTTGAGCCAGAGCAGTTGATAGCATCTGTTTGCCAAGTGATTGTCTACTGCAGAGTTCTCCAGAATATGCAAACAGGAGAAGACTTTCTTTCCCTGACCTCCCTGGCTGTTTCCCGGCCTGCAAGCTGAATTTCTGCTGTTAGCTGCTTTGCTCCCCTTTGCATGACCATTCTCACTGAATGTCTTGATACACGACTGGGCAATTGGCCATGGTCTTGAAAAGAGGAAAAATAAAAATAGAAATTAAAAAAAGATAAATAAGATACATCTGCAGAGAACATTTCACCACTGGCTTGCAGCAAGCCACCTCATACACAGTGCAGCTGCTCTCCCTGGTTGCAGTGCCAGGGACAGTGCAAGCCACTGATCCAGTTCTCCCCAGATATAATCGGCAGTATTAACAGTTTACAGTGCTTAGGCAGGTGGATA
>NW_010184682.1:16257-28761 GCF_000695765.1 Mesitornis unicolor | reverse complement strand
ATGATAGTGAAAGACATCTGTCCCTCTTTCCTAGTAGCAGTTTCTCCCAGTAGACCTAAGTGTTCAGTAGGTACCAAAAATAATTTTTCTTTGGTGGCTTCTAAGCTTTGCTGGAGTGGGAAGAAATTAAAAGAAATATGGATTTTTCTGAAAGAGCAGAACCTGATATGAATAATGTCTTTCAGAGAATCCAGAGAATCCAGTAGCCAAAGACAGCAGCAAAGGGAATGACTTCAGCAGTCAAACTACAGCAGGTATGAACCACTGAAGGTAAAGTGTACAATGTTGTGTATTAAAAAAAAAAAATTCTCACTGTGGAAAACACTGGCCTGGATTTAAATTCATTCTTAAGAACCTAGTGCATCTGTGGGAGGAAACTTGAATTACTCTGGAAGTACTGTTACCAAAAAAATCAATGTAAGTCATTGCTAATTGCAGGGTTTTTCACATCGTGTAGCCATTATGTCTCTCACATTTCCATCTGTTGTTTGTTTAATATGGCCTGTTGTGTTTGTGCTAAGAGATTAGCAGGTTAACTAAAATGTTAATGTGAGCTCTAGCAGACCCCAGAGAAAAAAAGTGGAAGTGGAATGTCTGAATGTTAGAAGCCTATTATCAAAAATTTACCAATGCTGAAGGAAGCATCAATTGCCTGTAGCTTGCAAAGTGCTTTGAGTAGGCATGGAATACACAGGCATCCATCATCCACAGAAGAGGTGCTGGGCAGCTAGCCATTTCAACTGCCATTGCCATCTACTTGGCAAAATCACCTTCCCTGCCTATTCAGAGAAAACAGAGAAAAGCGTGCAGAAACATTCTGCTGACAGATAGTAGTAATAGCCTTACACATCTTTCCAAGATTTTCTTTTGTAACTGATTTTTTTGTATCTGAGGACAAAGAGAAGCCCTAAAATGAACCAACCCCAAAATATCATTTGTAGTTGGCAGCTGTAGTTAGCTCTGGGAGAAGTGGAGAATGGACCTGGACTATTGATGGAGCCGCAGAAAAGAATAATGTGCTACACCCTCAGCAAACATGATTCATGCATAAGCTGCCTTCTTTTTTAGTAGCTCCTGTGAGGTAAGTTTTATCCTGATTTCTAACCCTCCACAAAATTGCCTTTTTTACATCTATGTGGTTCATTCAAGGAGCAATGACCACTGACATCTCAGCTGTGATTTATCAAAGTATGGAAGTACTTTGATGCTGTAAATAGAATGTGAGATAATTGATGTAAAATTTCAGAAGAAAAAGTCAGTTAGGGACTGCAGGGAATGCATTTTATGAGACGGTAGAATCACAGCGCTGCTTTGATTTAGGTCCCTGGCTTCACCAAAATTGCCTTTGATTTTCAGGAGTGTGGTCATGTAAAATTCTAGTTTACCTTTATTTAGCTGATCTGCTTTTCTTGCTGCAAATTTTCAAACAGAAAAATGTAATGCCCCCTTGTTCAGGATAGTTTTAATCAAAACAACAGCTTCTACTTTTCCCTTGGTTATTTCCATTCCTTCCTTGCAAAAACTCTAGAAAGAAGTAACAGACAAAATAGAGCAGTACTTTATTTTGGAAACAGTTCCCAAGGAAATTGATACAGTAATGGGATTTTATTGGAGTACAAGTTGTACATTAAATTTCTAGATGCAAGTATTGTTTCTTTACAGCCAAATGGAAACACTGGAGGTAGCTCCTTTGGTTTGCTGTCTATGAACTTGACAATTATCTCGCTTATATTATCCTCTCTTGTGTATCTACCCAGAAAAGTCTTCTTTTTGTCATGGCTCATGTTTTCTAGTTCCCTGAACTTTGTTTTCCATAGCAGAGTGATTCAGCTGTGGCCTTGCAAAGGCAGGGGAGGGTGGAAAGTATATGTCACATGTCCTGCAGGCTGTGGTTATGTTTGCTTGGCCTTGGCTGGGGTTTGCTTGTTCCAGAACAGATGCTATTTGATTATTTCTAACTGGATTTATAATACAGTATTTTCTTCTCTTTTTTCGCTTAATACTCATGATTATTTCAGGAGCTGGTTGAGAAGACAAAGCTGGTATGCCAGGCTTCCCAGCAACTAGCAATCTAGCAAAGTAGCTCTTTTCTTCCATTTATGCCACTGGAAATCCCACACCCACTGAGAAGCTGATTTTCTTCCCTTTCAGTTCGTTGAGATCTTGATATTAAAGCGTTTGCTTGTTGGAAGTTACTGCAGTCACAGAATCTTTTTAATAATTCTCTGCTGTCTTTATCAAAACTGTGCTGACCAAAACTATTCTATTTTCAGCAATTTTTCCCCTCTTACACAAGAAAAAAATAGAAGCGGAATGTGAAGCCATCGCTAAATAGTTTACCTGGAAAGAATGAGGAAGCTAATGGTATTTGGTATGTAGAGTCTGGGAGTTTCAGAATAGCTTGCTGCTGAAAGCTGGAGAAGTGGGAACCAAGGAAACAACGGCATGGTGTTTTAAGAACTTCAGTTGAGCGATTTTTTTATTTTACCACTGTTGTGTTTTTCAAGTATGTTGAAAACTTGAGCAAATTTAGTTCCAAAATTCAAAACAGGGGAAAAGGTCAATCTAAATAACAGTAAATAATTTTAAAAAACCCCTTAAGTAACGGTAAATAGAAATTTCAACATTAAAACTACCAGGTTTCCAAGAGAACAAGTAATGATCTTTTAGTTTTCAAACACCAAATCCAGCAGTTAAGTCCCACTCAATATTATTGAAACGTTGTCAAAATTAAGCACAGTCAGTGATGTGAATCTAAATATCTAAACCATGTGTATTGAAGAAGAATTAACCTACATTGGTATTGGCATACCCACACTTGCACCATCTTTTTTCCTTGTATCTCTCAAGCTGCTAGGTATTTTGTGAGATAGAGTGGATTCCTTAACTGTAGAAAATATGCATCAAGATATATTTTTCATATTCTTACTCTCTTTAGAGTGTCTTTCCTCTTATTTCACAGAGAATATGCAGAACAAAGCAAGCAGTCATTTAGAGGGCGTTATGGACATTTCAGTTGATTCTGTGTCTTAAGGATTTGTATTTAAATTATCTGTGTAGTTCTTGACTATTAGATGCTACTAAAGTAAAAGAAGCATGTTTTAGGTCACATAACATATTCTCCAAGATTCTATTGCTTGAGAGTGACAGTGCAATGTCACAGTCTGAAGGTGAGAGAGACATATTTTGATTTAATATAGTGAAGTGCCTTAATAATCAATTGAAAGGAAAACAGAGACTAAGACTATGACCAAGACTGGCCATGATTTACAGATGAACTGTACTGTAGTAACCTTTGGCCAGAAAACTGATGAGACTGTTGGCAAAAGATGTATAATTTTGCAGTTGCACATGGGCATAACTAATGTAACATTGCTTGTATATGACTAGACAATAGATTGGTTCATAAAGTAGAATTTGCATACTAAAAGTAAGCAGTGAATCTCCCATCAAAGTCTCTGTTATCCTGGTAACTTACACTGTCGGAAATTATTTCAAGAAGCAATAGGTTTAAACGTCTCAAATGTTCATAAGCCTGTCAGAATTCTCAGATGCTCCTTTTTGCTCTATAAGGAGAGGAAAGGGGAAATTAGGAATTGAGACTGAAAAGTCTATTACATGGAGATGCAGTATGATCATTATATTCCCAAAACTTTTGAAAGTAATTTTTGACTAGCAGCTATGACATAGATTCCCAAGGTAGTGAACTAGGTAGCTTCTAATTTACTCTTGTCCTTGGGCATTGATTTTGATCACTGAGTGCTGGTTTGAGAGAAAAAGAAAGATATAAGATTGTATTTTGAATATGATCATCTATAATATCAGGTGTAGAATAAGAACACACTTTCTGTTTATGCATAAAGTTCTTCACATGTTAATGACATGCTCTGCAAAAACTTAGCCATGCAATACTCTAAGCAATCAATTCTAAAGCCCTGACAGCGTCTTTATACATCACTCTTAATGGTGGTTTCCTCTGAGAGGCAGTTCTTTAGATACACACATATCTGTCCATATAGACCTATTTCACATACTGTGGAGTAGATATGCATCTGCTAACATGACTAAATACTGTCATGCAATGGATTATCACCTTTCAATGGAACACCACCTTTCAACTCCATTTGGGTCTATCAATTTTATGCTAAGTTAGTTCAATACCTTTTTGTTGTGTGTCATAAGAATTCCTACAGCTAATTCCTTTATATGATTCGTATAATGTTGGCTCCGTGTCATATTTTTCTGGACTTAGCAGGAAAAATGAACAATTACATACTTTTTGCTTTCCAGCTATTTAAATTGACAGAGACCAAGAGATTTTGTCTCTGTCTTTGCAGCTTTTACAGAAATAAGTTAGAGCTTTGATCGAAGGTACTTAGAAACAAAGAGGGTTTGTGCTGTTAAGATGAAGGGTCTGTTCATTTCCTTAGGCAGAGTTTTTGGCTTTAAAGCTGAATTCTTATTTTGACTCCATTCTCTCCTTTCGCCATGGTACAGAGTTATATTGCGTGAATATCAGTATGCAGAAAAAAAATTCGTAGTTCGATTTCATATGCATACTGAAAGCTTATCCAAACACTTATTTAGAAATGTCAGTGGAAATGGAATAAGACATTTTCCAGAAGTTTATAATTATTCTTTGTCTCACTTTCAAATTATTACATGAACATCTGAGAGAGATTTTGGCACTTCTGCTTTGAAGCTGTAATATTCTAACCCTATATAGGCAAACTCACACAATGGAAACGATGGGATCCAACTGTTTGGGACTTTGTGACCTGTAGACACCAGTCAGCTTTAAAGTTACCCAAAACCTTAGTGTTTCATAGATCCAAGTATCTAGGTTGTGGCAGTCCTTTGGCAAAGCTGCTTTTAATGCAGATGGTGAGAAATGCTCGAAATTCACTTGAATTTCGGTGTTATCTCTATAGGTTTTTGTCATGGGAGCAACGTGCATTAGCTACGTGCCTTTAGCATGATTGGTATGGTGATGGTCACCTCAGACATTTGGTAATGTCACCACTCTCCTTCAAAGAATCCATGGTGAAATCTGTCCAGTGTAGTGTGAGTAAGGAAGTCTGTCTGGACACTGCGTTTTAGACTCCTAAGTGAGATGGGCTGACAGAACATGAAGGGGTTTATTGCAACACTTGGTAAGGCACAGAAGTGCCAATTCTTGGACAGGTGCAGCCATTGTAGACCAGAAGGATAAGGAAGGTGTCCTTGTTTTGGTGGGGTTGAATTGTAGAATTCTCTTCTAATGTTTCAGCAGGGCTGGAGTTCTGAGAAAACTGCAGTGTTTGGTTTAATGAACACAATTTGATATTATAGCTTTAGCTAGGATGGAGTTTTGTTTTGGGTTTATGCTGGGACTGATACAAAACACACCAATATTTACTTTTTTCAAGATTTTGCCTTCACCTGTGGTTACAGTATCTTTGTTTTGTTTTGGTTTTTTCTTCTTTCTGCAAAAGAGAAAGGGTAGGGAAGTGAAAGCCTGGGACTCTTGGGGACAAGTGACCTAGGACCAGGTATTATCCAAGCTTACCAATAAAGATGTATTCTATCCCATAAATGTCACACTCACTATAAATTGGGGAGTTTGCAGGGGACGACCCCTTCAACTCTTTGGCCTCTTTGCCCCTTCTTTCCTTCTCTTCAGTCCTTTCCCTTCTCCTTCCTGATTGCGGCCCATCTCAGTTCCTGAGGCTTACCTCTCCTGCATTGCATTTTTGTTGGCATATAGCCAGTGACTGCTTTTTGTGAGCTGAGTTTAACTTTGATTGCTATATTATTGTTATTTCAGCTCTTGTTGCAGTTCATTATTATTATTATTATTATTATTAGCAGCAACAGCAGCAGCAGCAGCAGCAGCAGCAGCATCATTATTTCAGTTTGGTTTATTTTAAAGATTAAATAGTCTTTATCTCAACTGATGAGTTCTTTTACTTTTATTTTCCCAATTCTCTTCCCCATCCCACCGGCGACTGGGAGGAGTTGAGTGAGCGTACTGCGTGGTGTTTAGCTGCTTGCTGGGTTAAACTATGAAAGAAGAGAATTGACAAACAGAAAGAACAAAGAGCAAAAGGTGTGAGTAAAACCTAAGTATCTAAAGTACAGATGCTGCATTTAACATCCCTGAGACAGGTTAAAGTTCATTTGATTACTTATGTTGTGTGTCCTGTCAAGATAGCACATGGATATGTAAGAACATTTTCTCCCTCCTGGCTTGGTGGTCCACATCTAACCAGCACCTGTTTGTTGGTCCAGATTTGTGCTATCTAACTAGTCTTGAAAAAGGAATGAAGATGATAGAAAAATTCTGAATCATGCTCTGAAAGTGCAAGCCTTTCTCTACTGACTATAGAGGGAACTGAAGACCATAAATCTCTAATTTAGGTGTTTTAGTTAAGTACCATTATTAGGTGTGAAGGATTCAAGCTCTGTAATCCACTGAAACAAAAAGGTGTGAATGTACGTGGCAATGAAGGAAGGAAAAAGGAGACTGTGTATGTGTTTGTTTGTATGTGTCATCTGACATTCCATATATTTCACATAACCTTAGACAGAAAAAAATGGGGGAAATTGCTGAAGTTACACATTAAGGAAGCATTCGATTCTGTGTTATTTTGCTGCCTATCAGCCCATTTTTGAGTCTGCCACATCCACAAATCCTGCAGGCTTTAAGCTCCTCAATGTTACAGAGATAATGCAAAAATTATTTTCCATTATCAAAAAATATATGTAATGGGATTTATGAAGATGAACAGTAAAAATGAAACAAAATCATAGAAACTATCAATTCATCACTCAAATGGTGATCTGAAGAAAATAGACTTATCACCACCATCATCCAGTATTCTCCCAATTGGATCAAAGGTAAATTCATGGCAGAGTGTAAGTAGGAAAAGGTAGCTGAAATCTCTAATTTCTACTTACACAACATGTACAGCTGCTGTTAAAATAAGATTTTTACTGTGCCAAGGAGAGAAACCTTCAGCAAAGCAAAATTCATTTTGTGTATGACCTTTAAAAGTCATCAGTTTCAGATGACCTCCCCACATACAATGTAGTACCCCTTTTCAGGTAGTAATGAACTGTCTGCTCTAATACTTTCAGGTAAAGTGGCAGTTAAAGTTATAAATGTGGAGAAAATCGGCTTCCAGGCTTATCTTATTGGCTTCATCTTTTAAACACCATCAGACCTGCACAACAAACTACCTTAATACAGCCCCAGAATAAAGTTATCAAGGTACCAGAAGCAGAATGCCTTGCTTTTTTCATTTAAGTAAAATGTGTGGCAAAACTTAACTTGTAAATATGTCAGAGAGTGATAAATTCTCTTTATACTTGGCACTGACTAGAGAATAGATTTTAAGCTTTAAAAGTGCTGTGCTACAGCTGGTTACTTCCTGTCAATATTGATATCAGAAAACAATAAACTAATCCAGTATTTGCATGACCTGAGAGATATTCCTGGTGTAAAATATAGTATCATTTCAACTAAAGAAAACATTGTTTTTAAAACTCTTCTTGAAAATGCAGAAGGAGGTATTTTGATATGTATCTCTTTGAAGAGAATGTTGCTAATGCTGTATCACTTGCTTTCAAGATAAAATCTCACTAGCATAGGGAACAATTTCTGCAAATGCATAATATTAAAATGAAAAGAGGAAGTCAATAAAAGTACTGTGAGGGCAAAAACCTGATTTTTTTTTAAAAATAAGAGGGTTGAGAACAAGGGCTTAAATTATTTACTGTGTTCCTTAGGGTTTAGAGAGATATATGTTTACGTTTTTCCAGGCTGAATGTGTTTGAGGATAAACTGAAGTTGAATGGTTTCAGTTAATTATAATTGTTTTGGGGAGCCTATAGAATGGCACACAAGATTGCAAACAATTGTTATAAACTGTTGTTAGTCTGATTCCTGTAAAAATAAGAAATCTCTGGGCAGCTCTGGTTAAAGTTTTATTAAATACAATTTTTAAAACCCCTTACTACATCATTTCCATAACTAATACTTTTATTTCCTTCATGCTGTTTCATGAAGATATTAATTTTAATATTGTGTGACATTTTATATAAAGAAGTAATTTGAAATTTTGCACATTAAACTGATAATGTGGTTAACTTTGTGCATTAACCTTTTCTGTTTAGTTAATTCATGATTTCTCATATCTGTAACCCCAAATTTATAAATCTGTTAATGAAACCGTTTAACATCTGTTCATGGCCCAATACTTATCCTTAAAGCTTAAAGGACTTTTGCTAATTATTTCACAAAGATCATGGAAGAAACTTGGCAAAAGTGGAAATTTTTATAAGAAATCAGCCATTCATATTAAATAATTGGAGAAGAAAAATGGATGGGTGATATCTGGTAATTGTTTAATAAATCGTAACTGCTGATCCTTGGAAACTAACTTACTAATAATTTATGTTGTCAGTCTCCAGTGTCTCTGTTTAATGAAGTTGGGATGCCTATAAGAACCATTTCATTTCCTGTATAGCCACAATTGCTTAAATGATCAATGACTAGCCTGTACCTGAGACAGAAGTTCCCTGTGAAAAAAAAGACAGAAGTAAGTGTATACAGAAAGTACTGAAAAGTTGATTTGGACAGTTATTCTTAACTATCATATTTCCTGAATATTTGTCTTTCTGACAGGAAGAATATTATATCTTTTTTTTTTCTTTTTTTCCCCTCTTACTTCCCCAGAAGCGCAGGATGGTTGAGGTTGGAAGGCAACTCTGGAGGTCGTAGGGTCCAGTTCCCCTGCTCAAGCAGGGTCACCCAGACTTGGTTACCCAAAACTGTACCCAAATGGCTTTTGAGTGTCTCCAGTGAATGACTCCGCAAACTCTCTGGGCAACTTGTGCCAGTCCTCAGCTATCTTCCCAGTAATAAAGTGTTCTGATATTCAGACAGCATCTCCTGTGTTTCAGTTTGTGCCCTTTGCCTCTTGAACCATTCATGGCTTCTGATCTCATGGTTCTTGTAACAGCAATTTTATCTTCTTAATGGAACCTTTTACTCATCAAAAAAACCTCATAATCCCTTACAGATGTTTATAGAAGAAGCCCAAATATGGGTTGATAGAACTTGGATAGGAAGTGGTGTGGACGGGACTACTTTGTGCCTCATTAAACAAGTCTTTCTTAGCAGCTGGACTGTGAATTGCATATGCAGCCTCTTCATTCTCTCATTCCTGAAACAGGGAATATATCGTTTGCTCTATTCTTAGAGAAGTCAGTGTTTAAGACATTGTTCCCTTCAATTTAGAAAAAAAGTAAAAAAAAATATATATTAGCTTGAACAATTAGTTTATTTTAAAGCAGTTGGAAGCAGAATTGTATTTATAATGGAGTATGACCACCGTATATGCATAAAGAATATAAAAAAATACTGTACAGCTACAGTATGTGATTCTGCTTGAGGAGATTGCTGTAAAGTTAGTATTTGTAGAAAACAAAGCTGTCAGAAACCTTTTAGATTGTAAATCCAGTCCCATGCTACAGTTAGTAACTACAGATTATAATACTTTTCATGTCACCTTTTTGAGTCTGAAGTTTATTTGCACTCAGGCTTCACTGTCTCCAGTAGAGCCATGTCCTGTCTCCCACCTCCAATGCTGTTTAATTTTTTCTCTTATTTCATTCCTAAAATTATACACTGTTAATTCATACCCATATATTATGGAGCCTTGTTCTTTATTTTAAATAGCTATTCTCCTTTCCTGATATACATTCCTGGATGTATTTATAGAGAGCAATCAGGCCTTCTGAAATTAGTACCTTTAAAATAGATATCACACTAATTGTCTTCTTACTTCATGCAAATTGTACAGGCTGGAGGCCTCTCTCTAAGCTGGACTACTAAGTGAGATTTTCTATCTTCATTTACAGGGCTCTCTCTGTTTTTCTGATCCTATTCCCTGTAGCAGCAGATGCTCAAGGGGATATAGGCAGAGGAGATGAAGGTAGGAGTAATCTGAACTGCCTGTGCTGGCAAGGGTTAGGCAGTTATCTACCTATTACACTCATAATCCTATGGGTTTATGTGCAGACCTTCAGGAAAGCGTATGCTTTTCTTCACCTTTGTTTTTCATTGGTATTTGAGGAAATACTTTGTTTTTGCAAGTGCGGAGCTAATCTACTCTGAACACCTGCATTAAAACTGGTTCATTTCTTAAAAGTGAAGCAAGAATATAATCTTTGTCTACAATTAAGGTTTCCAAAATACATTAGATAAACAGAATCAGACAAATAATATCAAACTGAATTCCTGTCTATTTAACAGAATTCTAGTGTCAATTAACTGTCATTGACTTAAAAAACACCCTTTCTTAGTTCCTTTTAAAGGCTGTGATATACTTTTCCCTCCTCCAAAAAAGGCGGGTGCAGTTCACAGAATCACAGAATATTAGGAGTTGGAAGGGACCTTGAAAGATCATCCAGTCCAACCCCTCTGCCAGAGCAGGATCACCTAGACTAGGTCACACAGGAACGCATCCAGGTTGGCCTTGAATGTGTCCAGAGGAGACTCCACAACCTCTCTGGGCAGCCTGTTCCAGTGCTCTGTCACCCTCACAGTAAAAAAGTTTTTCCTCATGTTCAGATTGAACCTCCTATGCTCCAGCTTGCTCCCATTGCCCCTTGTCCTGTCATTGGCTGTCACTGAGAAGAGCCTGGCTCCTTCCTCCTGACAGTCGCCCTTTGCATATTTATAAACATTAATGAGGTCAATTCATCAATGAGTTGTATCAGCAGGTGTAAGTATTAGATGTTACTACAGTTGATACTTCACATCAGCTTTATAAGTAGATAACTGCAATCCAGGGACACTCTCTTTTGCCAGTAACGAGCAGAACTATACATCAGACTTAAGGGGAACAGAAGGGAAGGAACACTGAGCCAGACTGCCTCTACCACCTTGATAACCATTTTGTAAATGTGATTAAAGGTCTTTCACTGCAGCTAAGAAGAGTTTAGAGGGGACTTAGATGGTGAATGTCCCCTCTCCCCATATCTTCCCTGTGAAACAAATAGGTCATGAGTGTAACTGCCTTCTGTTGTCTGGATTCCTCACCAGCTCATCTGTCTCAGTTTGGGAATGAAGCTCAAAATAGTTCAAGGGCATTACTGCTGATAAGCAGGAAAACTCAAGAGTGTGTTGGAAACCACCTTTACCTGGAGCTCTAGGTTCAGTTCACCAGGAGGTGAAAGAGTTTCAAGTGGTTGATTGACTGTGGGCAAGGACATGTCATATTCAAAATGTTTCTCTTTGTGATGATTTGAATATCCATATAAGATTTACAAATTATGACCTGTGATTTGAATCACTTGTACTGGTGAATAATATAGTATATACGTTTCCTATGAGGTATCTCTGTTCTGTCATTGTAATTAATATAATTTATATTTGGATAATCATATTTTCTGTTGTTTAGCGGTCATTACTGTACTTTCTGCTAATGCGAGTGGATTTTTTTAATGGATATACAAGTATGCATTAGTTCATAGTTTGGATCAAACCAACAAAGGCATATGCCTTCCTACATGAAATGATCAGATATGTTTTCCTTACTAGAAATGGCCTATCTGTGAAAATAATTTAGTCAGTGCAAGATTTTTTTTTATTCTAAAAATAGAAACAACTAATGTATGTGCAAAAAAATAATCTGGTATTTAATACAGAAGTAGGAGTTATGACTGCTGGGCCAGAAAAATATGGAATAAATGAAAAGTCACTAGAGAGGTCAACTCTAGGCTAATGCAAAGAAAAAGAAGGGAAGAGAATAAAACATTTTTTAAAAAGCCTCCAATATTTACACTTACACTGATCTACTCTTTGTGAATGTCTTCCAGTTGAAGTCTTCATTCCTATGGCCAGTTTCAGTAGTTTGAGCTTTCTGGGATCTCATTGCTTCACAGTAATAAATTAAAACCTTTTACTGTCCAAAGGGAGATGGAGTTGTCCATGAGTCCTATGATTCTGTGCTTTCTGTCTCCTGGTGTGTTTCATGTGATTATAGCCGGCACAAGTTCTTCTTTTGTCAGTATCTCCATTTTCAGTTAGAGGAGGGGACCTTCTATCTGTTACTGGAATAGTAGCAGTCTTACTCAGTGCAGATGTAATCTGTTCCATGCTCCAGTTCTTCTGTTTTAATGCCTCTTTGTTTCAGGACATCAAAATCTCTTCTGAGAGACCCTTTTCTTATTGGAGTGAGCTGGGAGACACCTGAGGCTCTATGGTCATTCTGATCTGTTATTCAGTTTTCCTCGTGTGTTTGCTGTCTTCCTTATAGAGTCTGTCAGTCACTACCTACTAGGCCCAGTAAGTGAGGGATGAGAATTGACAGAGGATGGAATGTGTTTAAACACTGCATTGGTTGGTTATAATCTTAGGGACAGAGAGTGGTGACTGCTGTAAACAGGGAAATTCAGAGATACCAGAATCTGTGGTTCATGACTAATCCTTAAGTGTGGTTTGAGGACTTTACA
>NW_010184682.1:11129-16226 GCF_000695765.1 Mesitornis unicolor | reverse complement strand
AAGAGTGAGGTTCACAAATGAGGTACAGAGCTGCCTGGCTTCACTATAGAGCATGTATGGCTGAAGACTTCTAAAGAGAATTGGTTTGGTGTGCCCAATTTGCAAGATCGTATGTTGGTGTTGGTTGGTTGGTTGGTTGGTTGGGGTTTTTTTTAAATAGTTTTTAGAGACTTCGGCGTGCATCAGGCATATGAAGATCAGAAAGATGTCATTCACCCTTTTCTACTGAGAGTAGGTGGGAAGTAGGGTAGGTAGACAGGCAGAGAGAGGAGAGGAGCAAATGTGTATGCCCTACGGTAGCCACATTTTAAAGGCAGTGGTATCCACCATAAAGTTACATTTCCTCATCTCCTTTTTCACTTGTGGACTCACCATTTACTTTTGTTCATTCTTAACCACGTTTAGTCAGGAGAGAGTCATCAGTTTACTGACACCTAGACTTCATAGTTTTTGCTTTGTGATCAAGACAAGTCTCTCAGAAGTTTTTTTTTTCCCTGTCCTCTCCTCCCCTTCCCCCTAGATTTTGATTGGCAGCTTCCTTCCAAGACACACTCTTCTTCAAGATGTAATGGAACATTTTAGCATCCACTAAATTCACATTTAGTAGTAAACCCAAAATAATGCCTGACAACCCACAATTTACCATAAGGTATGGCAACGAATTTTGGTCTTGTATTTTGTTTCCATATGAATTTTGATAGGATTATAATTGTCTGAGAAATATGGAACATTTGTCTTTGAACCAGTGTTGGGGTACAGTGCCTTAGATTGAGTTTACAGTGAGGGTGTGAACCTTGTTTGTACTGAATAATGGCAACAGGAATCAGTGCCCAAATGTTTATACAAGTATGGCCTCACTGCTGTCCTGGAATTACTGTCACAGGCAATTTTAAGACAGATTATTCCACTTATATCAGATGGAATCTGAGGATCTGGAGGAGGGAACAGGACAAAGCTGGTGTGAGTTATTCTGTGCTGAGACTTAGGGTTATCTATCATGCAGGCAGATCTCTAATAAATCTGTCACATATCATAGGTAAAGGAACGCAGAGATGTGAGTCTCCTGCCTGGAAGCAAACTTTATTCTAAGTTGTTATCCATGCTGATGTAGGCTTCTGGAAAGGTTTGAAAGAGAAGAAAAGAGCTAGAGGGTAGGCACAACTGTTCTCATGAGAAAATTTCGGCTTTTTATTAATCTACAATTTGATATGCTCCATTGGAGAGAGAATTTAATTTTACAGGAAATATGCAGTGAAAGTGACAGTTACCAGGAAGTATGATGCACTGCCCTGATATATTCCATAGGTCTTTAAAGAACTTTTCATTTTAAACTAATTTTGCCCCTCAAATACTGACACCAGTTTGGTATGCATGATTTACCTGGTCTGCATCAGGAGTAGTGTGGCCAGCAGGACTAGGGAAGTGATTCTTGCCCTGTACTCTGCACTGGTGAGGCTGCACATATGAATACTGTGTTCTGTTTTGGGCCCCTCACTACAAAAAGGACATTGAGGTGCTGGAGCGTGTCCAGAGAAGGGCAACAAAGCTGGTGAAGGTTTCAGAGCACAGGTCTTATGAGAAGCAGCTGAGGGAGCTGGGGTTGTTTTGCCTGGAGGAAAAGAGACTGAGGGGAGACCTTATTACTGTCCGCAACTATCTGAAAAGAGGTTGTAGCGAGGTGGGGGTTTGTCTCTTTTGCCTTGTAGCTAGTGATAGGACAAGTGGTAATGGCCTCAAGTTGCACCACAGGAAGTTTAGGTTGGATATTAGGAGGAATTTCATTACTGTAAGGGTTGTCAAGTACTGGAACAGGCTTTCCAGGGAGGTAGAGGAGTCACCATCCCTGGAGGTGTTTAAAAGATGAGTGGATGTCATGCTTCGGGACATAGTCTAGTGGCAGACTTAGTAGGGCTGGATCAATGGTTGGACTCAATGTTCTTAAAGGTTTTTTTCCAACTGAAACCATTCTATGATTCTGTTTATCTGGTGCTGTACAAGACAGTAAATTTCTACTCAAACATGCACTGCTCTAGTACAAGCACTTTTTTTTTTTTAATTAGGACTTCAACAAGCTCTTTGGAAGTTGCTGTCAGACACTGTTTATTGGTGTTTGAGGACGAGCAGAAACTTAAGCCACAAGGAGAGCTAGGTGTCTTCTAGTCTGGAATAAGAGGAGGATGTAGAGTATGTGTCCTTATCTTCTTATGGCTCATTCGTTCCAGCAGTTTACCAGGCATATCCTGTGTGTCAAAGAGTGGTCTAATAGAACAAGTTTAAGTTATAAGATGGGGGCATAAGTTGAATGCGCAAACCAATTTGCTGTATGAGGGCTTTGAAGTTCATGACTTGCATTAGCTGGTGTCTGATCTTTCAAAGATGGTGAATAGTCTTGAACCAGAAAATTATTTGACTTTACTGTGATTACTGATTGGTAAAACTGATGTGGAGAGAGGCATCACAACTGCATGGGCCACATTTCTAGGTACCTCCCTGCTAATTACAATGGCAAATTGGATGTTCATGATGAATGGTACAAATCACTTCACAGGAATTATTCACTACCCCTGTTTGGGGCTATGAGGCTTGATTAGTGTTACTTTGTCATTAGTCTCTTATTCCCGCTAGTGAACATTTCCACTGAAGTCCATGAGACAACATTTGTAAGACCAGACTGGACAGCAGCCTTGGTTTCCACATAGTTATGTGGACATGTCTTGTCATGTTCAAACCCCGTTAAAATTCTTTGGCTGTCAGACCTATTGTGGGGATTTTTTTTTTACTTCTTAAAAAAACTCAAAACATTTCATCATAAAGTAATCCATCAAAAGCTTGATTTAATTTCATTTTTGGTATTTTTATACTTCATTTTATTTGCCCTTTTAACATAGTACTATCAAAATAGTTATGGATTACTTGCAGGGCGTACCCATGGAGACCAAGGTAATTTTAACAATAAGTTCAATGGGTCCAGGATCAATTCTTTAGTGAATAAATAATTTTACTTTCAAAGTCTTTCAACATTCTGAAAATACTCTAGTGTCAAAGACTTGTATACAGTGTTCCATTAATATTCATTACAACTTGGAAGAAACATGTATTAAGTTCCACTGGGGTTTGGCTTCTACTGTTGTGTTCTCACTGAAGCTTCTTTTAATGTATTCTGAGAAGTCTCTGGTAACCTTTATGCTCTTTAGTTGTGTGCAAGCGTTTATACTTCTTCCTGCACAGAAAGAACTGACTAGTTCTAAATGTATTTTTGTTGTTTTCTGTCATATTGCAAACCTCCTTTGTAGCTTGTTGAGAATCTTGAGTAGCTTGAGTGAATCTTCTGTTCATCTTGAATGAAAGCTTGTACAGAAAATTGGATACATTCAACAGGGTAATTGCATGTTTGCAGTTCAGCTTCCAGTGGTTTTGTTGCAGTGAGAGAATTGAGATGTGGTGACAGCATTAGACTTTTTGATGCAAAGCTGCCTGAGACTTAAGTATGATGCATTCAATTCATTTCTTCTTCTATGGCACAGAGAAGACCTGCAGTAAAGACATTGGTTTGAAAGTATTAGTTCTAATGGCTCTTGACTGATCTTAGTTTCTCAAATGATTTATTGACAAACTGAATACATGAATAGTGAAGAAAACCTATTTTCATATTCTCTACTGATGGTGTGTAACAAGGGACACTACCGTATCTGTGTGAAGATTTCAAGAAAAATGGTATTTATGGTATAGATTTACACCATCAGAAATAGATATGCTTTTCAAGTTACTCTGACAGTGGCAGATCATGTTTTTAGGTGGAAAATTAGTTACTGAAAAACTCAAATCTTCAAATATAAAGCAGTAATGAAATCTTGAGTAAAGACCACATTTTCCAGTGATATTTGAAGTCAATGGCAGAGATTACACAGGTTTTCAAGCAGATAGAGAGCTGAAAATTTTATCAACAAATAAAATGTACCAATTTTGACAGAGGTCAAGCCCAGGCTTTAAATGGTGTCTTTTAAATGATTGTTTTTGGCAAGTCATATGAAGGACTTCATGAAGGTATCAGTAGCAGCGATACTCTAAAATTCTGAATCAACAGAAGTAGAATAATATCTACCCATTCATAGAAAGGTATTTATTGTGGCAACTAAGAGAAATTTACACTAAACAATTTGAAAGTCAATCAAGATCTGGAAATTAATACAGTATAGGCTTTTTAGTATTAATAAAGCTTTAATCCACAAGCTGTTTAAACTAGCAGTAATAACATAAAAAGCAATTACAAGTCCTGACTGCCAAAACTCACTTCTGGAGCTATGAGTTTTGCACTGTGAGCTATGTGGTGACACAAATTTGCTGGATGATATTGAAAGCACTCAGCTTGTTGACTGCAGTACTTTCCTGGGAGATGAGAGATGCAGTCTTATTCCTCCTCGAGCTGCAGAGAAGGCTACTCTGTGTTTTTAAAGTAAAAGTATGGAGTTGCTGTATTACCTAAAAGGAAAATCTAAAGGCAGCCATGTGCAGGAACAGGTCCAGGCTGTGAATCTCTAACACAGAAATAAAACCAGTCTAAGGGAGAGGGATATTTCAGACATGCCTCTGTCTTTGTAAGTGTCTAGGTATTAGGAGCATTTCTAAGACTTGCCTGATTTTTCACTCACTGAATAAAGAGCCAAAATGCCTAAGTATGGGGTTTAAGGATTTAATTTCCAGTCAGATTCTTAAAAGTTAGCTATGGCAGCACAGAAATTCCTTCTGAACTGAGGCCTGAGACAAGTTCATAAAATTCCTAAGAGCTGCATATTCCTACAGATTTCTGTAAAAATGAGAAAATTCAGTGCATGCTCAATTTTGTGACTTTAGAACGCTGCAGAAGAAAATGCGTATGATAATATATTTGACATCTTTAGAAATTTTACCCACTAAAAACCTTTGTCTGTCTGGGATAATTCTATAGACAGTTAAGCCTCGTGGTATTACTCTGTTGATGAAAAAAACCCAACGAGATAAAATGCTTTCCATTTTGGAAAACGAAATATAAATAAAAAAGAAAATATGTTTTTCTAGTGATTAGTATAGGCCTGATAATGGAGGTCTAAAAGGGGGATT
>NW_010184682.1:0-11098 GCF_000695765.1 Mesitornis unicolor | reverse complement strand
CTTTCCCTCCCACTGGAGGAGTTGGGAGCCCAGTACGAGCTCTGTTGTTGACATATGTTGGAGAGAACAAGAGGTAAATTAAAAGACATGGTGGGCAATCGTGGATCATGTTTATTTTATAGATGTTAGGGATCTTTGGGGATTTTGGTTGTTGTTTGTTGGGGTTTTTTTGGTAGATGTTTCTGTTAAAAAAGGGAGATGTGCTAAGTAAATGGGGAAACGTTATCAATTACATCAACTATTAGAACGGATGAAAGTATTGCCAGGGCTAGGCCTTCCTGGTCCTGCCCAGCCTCTGCTGAGGCCTCCTCCACCCCTGCCCAAGGACCCAGGAGACCCATTTTTCTCAGTCCAGTGCCCCGGTCTTGGCTGTTACTGGTCACTCCAGTGCCCAACCTTGTTTTCTTACCTTGTGGCTGTATTTCCTGAACTGTTCTTGGACCTGCCTCATTACTTTGCATCTATCTGATGTGGCAGTCTGAAGTGAGACGCAAACATGAATCATGTAGAATAATCAGAAATACAGGAGCATGTTTAAGGATTTCCAGGAGTCAGGAGAACTGCATGTTGTCATTAATGCATGTCCTAACTGAAGAGCTGAAAGCGTGGGAGCAGTGGGCTGTAACTCTGGCCATGAGCATAGAAGAGTGGAGCAGGTAGTGAGACCAGAAGCAGCTGGGAGTGGTGTCTCTCAGAGCCAAAAGGATGTGGGGAAGGGGTGGAAATTTCAGACAGGCTTTTCCACCTGTTTGAAAAGGTGTCAGAACCTGCCACAACTTACAAAGCCCTACCTGGGTACTCAATGTTACTGCAGGAGCACAACCTGTGGGCCATGCAATAGCCTTGCTGGGAAGCTAGAGAAGAGCATCACAAAGCGATTATAGGCAGAGATCAGAAGTAAACAACATCCATTAATCTGCTTATATTTCTTTCTTTTCTTTAGTATAAGGTGTGTCATACCAAATGATTCATGTCTGCAAGTGGGGAATAGCAGCTTATCAAACAATATGAAGCTTAAGTCAGTATTCTTAGGCTTCTGAATAGGAGTTTGAGATCCTTTTTTATTTACTTGTAAACTTAAGTTTGTTTTTTCTATCTGTAAATAAAGAATAGCATACCTCATTGTGTAGTGGTTACTTCTTTCAAGTGTTTTATTATTATTAATTCAAAAATGGAGAGTTCTGAGAATTTCTCCATGCTCTTACATGAATGATATTTGAAGGTAGTAGTCTAGAAGCCATGGGTTAACACAATATGAAGGAATTCAGATCTGTCAATATGTATGTCAATATTTTGACACTGTCAAAACTATCAATAATTTTATGCTAGCAGCAAGTGCGTTCCCTGCATTAATATTTCTTTTATTATACATTAATATTTCTCTTATTGACTAATGGTAATTTATTTCATCATCATGTACTTAACAAGCAGGTTTTCTTAAGTCTTAAAAGGAGCATGCTGTAGTTGTGCTACAACGTGCACTGAAACATTGCCAGGATAATGAATAAGAATACATAGATCTAGCCTATAAACTTTTATGTGTTTGTATCCTCAATGCTGGAGATAAAACTGCTTTCTCAATTTCCATTGCACTGCCATGCTTAGCCATTGTAAGGCTTTTGTACTCTGAAGGATAAATCAAATCCCAGTAAATACCCACAACATACCGTCATTGTCCTCTTTGTACTCTTCTTTCTCCTTGCTAAGATCTTTTTAGTGGGTATAAAACAGACCCTTTCTTTCTGCAGCAGCAGAAATCAACCTAGATAACTTCACAGAATGAAGATTTTCCCTTTCACTCAAAAGTACCGGTGACAGCAAAAATCACAGGTCTCTCTGTAAAATGACATCTGGGTATAAAAAATGATAGTACTATTTGCTTTTTATAAGATTTCAGCAGAAAGTAAGCAGTTACTTAGGTATTAAGCAAACATTTAAAAAATTAATTATTAAACCAACTGGTATAGACAGAAATATTCAAAGCTTCATGGCTACAATAAAACATCAGTTTTGTGGCTTGTGTCCTTAATATTTTTCACAATGTATAAACTTTTGTTAATTTGTCTTCAGATTACTGCATCAAGGGATGAATATAGAAATTAAAGTAGGCAAAATAAATCTTAATCAAAGAGTGCTAACGAAGAGGAGTGAATGAAATGAAGTAGTTTCCTACTCTATAATGTGGTGGCATTATCACAGGAAACTAGGAAGGAAGAGAAGAAAACTTAATCAGGAAAGAAGCAACACCGGGTTGTACTAGCTATGCAGCATGGATCTCAGTTTTCTTCTCCTGGGGGAAACAGCAGTCATCTTAAGTAATGAAATTTGTAGGTTAAGGCAATGCCAGTGCACACCAAAAAAAGTAGGACATGGAATTATTGAGGCTATTCAGCTGTCTTTATGGGGAGCTTGACAATGTGATTTACAGGAAATTTTATAGTAAACTAACAAGGAACTGCCCTCTATAGAAGATAGCTCTATTATAGTATGAGAATGTACAGAATAATTCTGTGTGTATGTAAATATAACATGAATGAAGCTCAGAGCTTGGTACGCTGCCCATGTGGATGTGGTGCTGTGTTGAAGACAGCTATGGGAACCCTAACAAATATTTAGTTCCTCCATACATTGCTTTGGGAAATTCAGGTTTAAAAGGATGTGCTTCCATATGGAAGAAGCCCTTTAGGGACTGTTTATAGCTAGGAAACCTCTTCTGCATATGCCATTATCTGGTAGCAGGGAGCTCACATGAACCTCATTGTTGCTTGTGATACAGTGAGGATCAACACCATTCCTTTCTCTTTTCTTTTAGGTTGTTTTGTTTTGTTTCTGGGGGGTTTTTAGGTTGGTTTTTGGGTTTGTTTGTTTTTTTAAACAAATCAAACCAAACAAATCTGTCCTCTCTAGTGTCTTTTGTCAGATTTTTAAAATTACTTTTGTAGCCTCCATCCCATCCTGTGGTACTGGGGGCTCCCTGTCCTGGTTTATCTTGGGATTTTCCTGGTGCTGCAGGATGCCTAGCATAGCCAAATGCAGTGGGATTTTTTGTTGTGTTTCCCATCAGAGCCATCTGGAGACTTGCTGAAAGGAGACTGTTTTGTCAGATATGCTGTTGGCCGTATTAATGTCCTTGTTTGTGTATGTGCATCTCCAAGTATCAAAACACCGTTTCATGTCCACTGGAGATGTTACCTGCTTTGATTACTAAGAAAGCACCTATTTATCTTTCATAGCAGCGATTTTCCCTCAAAGATGTGTGCAATGCTTCTTCAAAAAGAAACGAAGAACTTTCAAGTAAAAAAATAAATACAAAGAGATGTTTTTCACGATGTTCAGAATGCAGTTTCTATTAATTCTGACTGTTGTCCAAACTAGTCAACATACAGCTGTTGCAAATTAACTTCCTTGTTAAGAAAAAATGTTATGTGACACATCAGAGTAATTGCAAATGGATCAGATTAGGATCTTTTGCTGTCAAGAAAATTAAATGTAATACCATAAATTGCATGAAGGGCTGCTTTTCAGTTGCTGTTTTGAGAAAGATACCAAAAAGTTAAATTATAGTAGCATCTGAGTTCTGAAGAACATCTTGTGTATTTAACTTCAGTTTTCTTTGCTTTCCACAGTCTATTGATAAATATGATGAGCTTGTCTTGTGAACAAGCAAATGCTGCCTTGTTGAGGACATTGTCTCTAACTAGCAGCTAGACTGGCAAGCACCAAAACAGAGAAATAGTGTCTCATAAGTAGTTTTTCTTCCGAGTCTTTCCTTTGCCTAGTGCAAAGCTAGTCTAAATACTTGTATTTATTTGCCTTTGTTTACAGTTACACATTTCTTTTAAGAAGTATTCCTTGACTGTTCTCTGGTTCTGCTGATGTGTTTCAAAAATGCTGTTAATAAACTGCTCTGGGAAATTCCACCTTATTTGTTAACAGCATCATAATACAGCAGTTTATGAACTCACTTTTATACTGTTAGGGCACAGGTGGACCAGAGAGGTTGTGAAGTCTTCTTCCTTGGAGATACTCACTAACTGTCTGGACATGGTCCTGGACAACCAGCTCTGCTTGGCCCTGCTTGAGCAGGGAGATTGGACAAGCTGACCTCCAGAGGTCCCTTCCAACCTCAACCATTCTGTGACTCTGCCATTGCGTTCTGGCATCCCACGGTTGTTCTAGGCTTGATTTAGACAAGCAAATGAGCTTTGCAGATTGCCCCAAAGCCAGCACGAAATTATTACATGTTCATTACATGTTATTACAACTTCTGGGGAGCAGGTAATAAGATCTAATTGTCTGGAAGGAAAATTTAGGAGTTTATTTCCTTAAATGACTGTACTTACTTTGACAGCTATCCCCTTTCTCTCATGAGTGGGATAGCAGACTGACTCATGTAACAATATGTCACTAGCAGGAGCTCATCACTTGAAGCCTATTGATACCACAGTTCTCAGTGTTAAGCCCAGCTCCTGTATTTTTCTTTGTATAGACATGAAAGCCGATGAAGATGTGTAGTGTACCTGGAGAAAGGACTCTATGCTTAAAGGCATTGTGTCTTTATTTTCTGACTCTGTCAGTTGGTCTAATAAAAGATATGACGTCTCTCTCCAAATCTTGCCTCCTGTGTAGTTTAGGAGGTTTTCAGGATTTTGACCTAGTTTCATAGAATTTGTTGTCAGCAAAGGTATTTTCAGCTTTTCCGATGGCCTAAATTCCACTTGACCTACAACTAAGATGTGCAGTATCCAAACTAGTTAAGGGCTACTGTGCTGCAAAAAGCTTCAAATCAGTATTAATTATATACTTACAAAGACTAAAGTTCTTTAAAATAACAATACATTCAGTAATGTTTTGCATTATCAACATCTATCTTTATCATAACATTGGTATTGCTACCTTACAGTGTAACTGACTGTGCTATAGTTTTATTTCAACTAATAATCAAACTGAATAACAGTAGAAGGAGCAGCACTGATTTTTTTTTCTTCTTAATCTTGTTTTAATACTATATGTTGTTGAACAATTAAATAATTGAGCAATAAAAAACAATTGCTCTTTTTTCAACATCTTTTTCTCTCTCTTGTCCCTGTACTAACAGTCTTCTGAAAAGACTGCATGTAGAGCGTAATTGTCCTGTTTGTTTCACATTTGTTATGCCTTAGAATGAAAATAATCACAGATACAGGCTTGGTGCCTGGACATTTCAAGATTACCTCACAGCTATTTTTATTGCTTATGTTCAGGCCACATGTGTCTCAGAAGTTATTATAACATTTAATTTCTCTGTCTTGTAATTCCCTTCAGAGGAGTAAATATAAGATCTTTGAAATTAAGCGTGGCATCATCTTCATAAGACAAGCAATGAAGAGATTCTTCAGATATTTAGTTAAATAATAAAAAAACAACATTGAGAGGACAAGTACAGGAAAAAGCATCTGAAATGCTTTCTTTGAGTTATCAGGTTTGTTTTTTTCTTTCTCAGGAAAGAAAGCTTTCCTAAAATCTGTGTTGCCATGTCTTCTGCAAGAAATTGCCTATGTTGACGTATGTTCAGGCTAAATGGCAATAAACTTATAAGTGCACTTTCTTTAGTCTTTGTTGCTCTTTCATAGGTTCATACCAAGGTGGGAGGCCTCTAGTGCAGCTCAAGGCAAAGTGAGCTCTGAGATCAGACCAGGCTGCTCAGGGTTTTGTCCAGTTGGATCTTGTAGATTTCCAAGGCTGGAGGCTGCACAGCCTCTCTGGACAAGTTGCTCCACTGCATGGCTGCCCTTATGATGAAAACGTTTTTCCTTATATTCAGTCTGAATTCTCCTGTTTCAATTTGTGTCACTTATCACTTGTCCTACCACCATACAGGACAGAAGAGCCTGGCTTCATCTTCTTGCTGAACTCCTCATAGGTATTAGAAGGCTGTTTTTAGATTTCCCTTTTTTGTCTGGAAATGTAGAATTTAACCTTGCAGAAAGGGCTGCCTTGAGGAAAGTGAAGGATTTTGATTGATGAGTGGCTCTCTAGATCTTCCATTTTCCTCTGTGACACACTGACTGAGCACACTATTCTGATTCAGATGTTAATTTATGGAAATGTATAATACAATGTATCTGATTGCTTAATTATGCATCCTGGGAATTCATTCAGAATCCCTATAATGCGTCTTGATGACCTTTCAAAGGCAAAACTTGCAATTTGCAAATTTTATTGGGATTTAATCAACTGGACAATACTCACATCTTTTCTCTCACATGGAGAAAATGGAAGTGTAATTTGCATTTGGGCTGTTCCAATATACAAAAAAAAAAGGTGTTTCTACTGGAATTGAAAAGGAACTTACTGAAAATTGACTAAAGGGCTTTTTACCGCATGAACTACAATTAACATAATTGATTGCCAAGAGACGTGACTGAAGAAAAAATATGACAGACTGACAAACCCAACCAACCTTTCGCATGTATAGTATGAATGTTTTGAGTTATAATGGTAAATATGTAGCTGTTAGGGTATAAATCCTTATGTCATCCTCCAGGGCATAACACCAAGTCTCTATATTTGAAGCTAGGAGCAACCCTCCCTTGGGTTTAGTTAACTATCAACTATAGAGCTTTTTCATTTCCTTCAAAAAACTGAGACTCTCTGCTGCTTTCAGCCTGTTAGGCTGGATGGATGCTCATCACCAGGGAATTCCTAACCAATCATGACCGACTGGTTGGTTAATCATAGTAAGAAAGCTGAGACCCTTGGCTGGTACTCCAAAGCAGCAAAATAAATAACCCATGCAGAAATTGCATGTCCTACTTGTGGTCTGGATTTTGAAACACTGAGGCAAATAGATGATCTTTAAACCACATCATCTGTAACAGTTTTAGTATTTCATTACACTCCTGCAAAGACTCTTAATATAAATACCTGAAGAAAAGAATATGATATGTAATAGCCCTAAGTAAAGATGAAAATAAGAAGGGAAATAGCTTCTGTTGGTCAATAAAGACACATACAATACTACTAGTCTGGTAGCATTTTAGAGTTTACATAGTTCACTGCCAAGAATGAAAACTTTCACACACTTTTCCTTTCTCTTTTTTTTTTCCTCTGTAAACATGTCTGCAAGTCATGATTATTGCATGCAGGAAGCAGTTTCTGAGCGTGTTGAATTTTTTCTTCAAGTAAAGATGTTAAAATGGACCCTGTTAGAGGTAAAAATCTAGGATCATTCCACCAAACGAATTAACAGGACATATAGGAAGGGAACAAAAGCATTTGAGGCCATGGCATTGATAGGCTAGTACGTGGCAGTTTGTGTCTGCAGAAAGTTGGCATTAAATGTGTTTGAACACACAAAGAAAAAAATATGTGGCTACTGACAGTACTTTAAATGCTCACCACCTGCTACATATGTTGTGCAATGTACATGTATTGTCATGAATACATTGAATACAAGTATTGAATACATCTAAGAGTTACTGAGTAGCTGGACTGGGGAAAATGTAATCCTTGCAAGAGTGGTTAGACGAAATAGAGAGAAAGAGTATTCTTTCTAAATAGCTGCAATTAACCTCTTTGATTTTCTATTTATGTGTAGCTCTGGGTTTATATCTTAAAGACATTATTGGCTCCCAGTTTTTATGAAACTTAAGGCCATTTTATAGTTGTAAATTACATGATGAAAAGAAAGTAAATGAGCAAACATGGATCTTTTCTCTCTTTGGTTTTAATTTCCTTTTATCTGACTGTCTTCTCATGTGGAACAGATAATGGATAATACTATGAAGGAAGATCTACATTTTCGAGATTTTGTTAAAAAAGACCAATTCACAAATCACTAAAGTTTAAAATGAAAATTTATGTTTACTTAATTAGTGATCTAACTTAAATAACTGAAGAGACCATCTTAGCATGCAAATGCACTTAGAGTCTGTGTATGCTTGGAAATATCACAGCCCACAGTACTGAGCTGGCAGGGGGAAAATAGTCACAGTTCCCCTTAAAAAAAAAGAGAGAACAGTTTCCACTGTTGGAAACCCAAACCTCTGTTTGGGACAACGTTGTGTTATTTTGTCTGAAGCTAATCTGCTGCACTCAGTAGCTGAACAGTCAAGGTGAGATTTTGACTTAATTTATTTATCAGTTGCCACCAAAACTGTTTATTTTCATGTTTAGAGAGGTCCTTGTAGCACACCAGCTGTCTGAATAACAGTGAACCATGGAGTCTTTTGTTTATAAACACATTTGTTTGAAACATTTTACATGACAGGTTACAGATTGTGACAATTACACTGGGTCAGAGAAAAGAATGTCATGTAATGCCAGTGCTTATAATAAAGCACGCTCTGATCTGATGGATGCATCTTGATTGAACATGTCATGTTGCATTTCATATGAAAACGTAAAAAAAACCCAAAAGAAAATCTATGACATGTTGTCTTTTATTACAATTTTGAGCCACAAGCATATGCTAGTTTTTTCTCAATGCAGTTTCTTACTATATAAAACACTTGGCAGACATGAAGATTGTCACATGAATGGTGGCAGGTAATTACTGTGGTAAGCCCACCCAGTTCCAGCAGTGGTACTCGAATCCCCCACATTCCTCTGGGCCATGTGCCCAGGGCTCCTGCCTTGTCTCTAAAGCAGAGATTTACTGTTGTGGTAGGCCACTGCTGCTAATGGCTTTTCTTAAAGTTTCTCTTGTCTTTGTTTCACTTCATATCACCTGGTTTCCTATTACCAGATTCACTGGGGGGACTCTTTTATGTCAAGCATCCAGTGTATATGCCTCAATTAATCCCAGTCCCACATTCTAATGCAGAAAACCTTCTGGTTGGTAATGTGCATCTGCAGCCCAGAAGGTCAGCCACATCCTGGACTGCATCACAAGATGTGTGGCCAGCAGATCAAGGGATTCTGCCCCTCTACTCTGCTCTGGTGAGACCTCACCTAGAGTACTGCATCCAGCTTTGAAGTCCCCAGCACAAAAAGAACATTGAAGTGCTGGAGTGTGTGCAGAGGGCCACAAAGATGATCAAAGGACTGAAGCAGCTCTCCTATGAAGATAGGCTGAGAGAGCTGGGGTTGTTCAGCCTGGAGAAGAGAAGGCTCTGGGGGGACCTTATAGTGACCTTACAATACCTGAAAGGTGCCTATAAGAAATCTGGGGAAGAGCTGTTCACTAGGACATGTAGTGATAGGATGAGGGGTGATGGTTTTAAACTAGAAAAGGGTAGATGTAGGTCGGATATTAGGAAAAGGTTCTTGAATATGAGGGTGGCAGATCACTGGAACAGGCTGCCCAGAGAGGTAGTGGAGGCCCCATCCCTGGAGATATGCAAGGTCAGGCTTGATGAGGCTCTGGGCAGCCTGATCTGGTAACATTGTCCCTGCTCACTGCAGGGGGGTTGGACCAGATGATCTTTAAAGGTCCCTTCAAACCCAATACATTCTATGATTATATGAAAGGCAAAGCCTTTCTATCCAGCACCCAAGTCTTATAGCGATTTGTAGTTAATTTCAGATTTACTCTCTAATGTTAGTTTCCCAGCTTTTATAACTGCATGTTAACAGTGAGATTATGTTTGAGATTTTTAAGTTTATGTTAAAAAGAATCCGGATGCTTTGTATATCTTTGCTTTCAGCTTTTCCTGTCTATAATGTCGCTGCCTATTGAGCTCTCTCTTTCATCTAATATATTGCTGTTGAGATAGGTTATTTACTACAGCTACTTTTTTCTTTCTCCTTGACATGTGGTATTCCTGGTGTAGCTGATTCTGAAAAATACCTGCTATGCTGTTTTTTCAAACCAGTTCTTGTGTTGTGATAGTGGTGCTATCCCACTTGTGGCAACACCAAACAACTAAGAATCTATTTTACCAACTTGATGTCTAGTTTTAAATCATTGCAGACTAATTCACTAATTTCAATGTGTATTGTTTAGTCTTTTTGGTGTACTGTTACTTTTGTCTTTCAAATATTTCAGTGGTCTTCCAATTCAAGATTTTCCAGTTTGGGGAATTTTCCTTCATTAGGTGACATTTTTATTTGCTTATCCTTTTGAATATCATTTTTCTCTGTGGATATCCAGCTGTAACTGCTGTAGCTGAAGTTGTTGATTACTGCTGATTACTGTACACTGTTCTTTACACCAGCTTTCACTGCTTTTGATAGTGCCTTAAGTCTGTTCTTTAGTTTGTTCTAGATTTTGCTTGAAGAGTCGCAGAGTAATGTGATCGTTCATTGCGGCTGCTGTTGATATGTGTGGCCTAGTATGTCCTTACATTTTAGGCAGCTGATCTGAATCTTGCATTAGTAGAGAGATCTTTGGTCTGATTTGTTGTTCTGCTATCTGGCAAGTCTCTGTTTCTTTCTGTATATCGTTTTGAGAGAAAACCATTGCCAAAGCAAGATTGGAATCTCAGCACAATTAGTGCTTAGTTTCTGTGATTGTGGCTCCCCAATGTTTTTTCCATCACGCAACTGTCACTTCTAATTTAGCATTAAAGACACTCATCAGGAGGAATAAGCCATGCTCTAGTATTGCCAATGACATCTTAGTGTGATTGCAGAACCCATCACTGCTCTCAGTGCTATGTTGTTCTGTCTGAGCATAATGCTTTGTGACTGACAACTCTAGGGAACTAGTCACGAGTCTATTTGATAGGTTTTCCATTGATTAGCCATCTTCTGTGTGTTCTGTTAGGATGGGTGCTCTAGCCTGACATATTTCTTCTTTAGCTTGAATCACTTGGTCATTTATTCTCTCCACTGTTAAAGCATGAAGTTCATGTTTTTCATACATTGCATTATTGATGAGACTTTTAATGTCCAAAATATTTGTGCTTTATAGTAACAGGAAGGCCAACACCAAGCCCATCAAAATCAGTAGATGTATTCTCTGTAGTGTCAGCGGGCTTTGGATTGTGCCAGAATTTGTTTGCAGAATGTCTGTGCACCCATAGGGAAACTGTGGAGACATGGAAAATAACTCTGAATGAACTACCATCAATGCTGAAAACCTGTGTGCATGTTTGCGTGTGTGCAGTGTGCTTTCCAGATGGATTTGTGTAACTGATTAGGAAACTTTAGAAAATTAAACTCGGTGTCTGTG
>NW_010184681.1:6455-47183 GCF_000695765.1 Mesitornis unicolor | reverse complement strand
GCTCTCCGCGGTGCAGTGGGGTACAGCGGGGCTCAGCTGGGCCGGGGCTTCGGGGAGGCCCCCTGCCCTCCCGGCTGCCGCCTCGGAGGGGAGAGCGGGAAGCGCTGCAGATCGCTGGAAGACGGCAGGGGCACCAGTTCAGAGCTGGTTTTCAGGCTGGGGAGGGAAGTGGGAGCCTCGCTTTCTTCTTGAACAGGCAGAGGCGTTTGGAAGCCTCCGCTGTCCTCAGAAATGGCTCAGAGTTTGTTGCTGCAGTCGCCAGCGAGTGCTTTACGGGTGTGCTGCCTGTAGTGCTGTGCAGTGGTGCTCGGAGCGAGCAGTACCAGAGGGATGTTTCTGGTAAGATGGACTGATCACCCAAGCCAAGATAGTTGTTGTTTCTGCTCTAAAAAGCACTAGACTGGTGGTTTTTGGGGTTTTTTTGTGGTTAATCACAAGCACAGTAAAGCACTTCCTCTTTGTGACTATTAAAATTAACAGCTGTGGTTTCGTCATGTCCTGCGCTCCTGGTCAGAGCCATAGGGTTGCATAAAATGGCCCAACAGTTCTCCAGCAGCTCCAAGACTGATTAAAAATAGGTGGAAAACCCCAGAGGGAAGCACTGTGAGATGGAGCCACAGTCAATGTGATGCAACATAGCCAAAATCTGGTATCACAAAAACTCATGGTCTGGTATCTCATAGCCCTCAGCACCACCCACTCTCCATCAAAAGAGGAACATTCGCTGCCTGCCTTGATCTGCTGGGCTGAGGATGCTGTGCTGGAATCCCAGGCTGCCGCAGGAAGGGCCCCGCTGTTAAAGGTGGCAGCGTGAAGCTGTGTGAGACGCTGGGTTGATGTACAGCATTCTCTTTTTGGGACAGTCCTCCCTGTCACACAGGACTTCTGCAAGTCCAAGCCCTTCACTTAACAGCCAGATCCTGTGTTCTTACTGACACCCAAAATACGCATCTCTCCCTAAAGAGGTCGTGTAAGTGCAGGCCCCTTTGCCTTCTGAGGGGTTTGGGTCTTCCCATAGTACAATAAGAATGTAATTATTTGGGGCCATATTCTCAGCTGGTGCAAATAACTGATTCACCTGCTTTTTTTAGGTCAAAACACAAGATTATGAATGACAGCTTTACGAAAAACAGTGCAAAGTATTGTTTAAGTCTCCTGTGAGATAAACATTTAAGGAACTGTTTCTAGGCCCTGTTAATTGTATCATGGCATTTGGCCATTCAGCAGTGCACAGATCAAAGGGCAGCTCTAAAAATGGCATTTAGTACCTCCATTAACTCTGTGCGATTATGCAAGGACTGTGCCAAGAAAATTCTGAGATCTGCTATTCCCACACTGCGTACCTTTTTGTGCTGGTAAACACAACGTGCTAAGCAAAGCAGTCTTTGCAGGAAATTACTGCAGCAAAGCTCAGTGCAAGATCCTACTGGAGGAGAAAAGTGTTACTTATTTCCAAAATCCTCTGCAAGCTCATTTTGTCCATTCAGATTTATTCTCTCAGATACTCACACTATCACACCCAGTACTTGCAAGCCCCGAGATGCTTGTGCACAGGTGGACTGCCCAAAATCAGAGAGGGCAAGGCCCTTCAGCTGTCCCATCCTCACTTTCTCTTCTGGGCTCTTCTGGGTTGATGGTGAACAGGGTGGGTTTTGGTCAGGTCTGCTATGTCTTCCAGCAGTCAGTCACTGTGCTGCCATCTTTTTATCTCCAAATTTTGCTCACTGGGGGAAGGAAGGTGTGTCTGGGCTGGTGTGACCCCCTGGCCCTCCTCCTGCTCTCAGAGCGTGGATCTTCCAGTGCCAAAGAAGTTTGGACACAGCTTTGTAAGACTTAGTTACGGCATCTTTGTTAAAATTATTTCCCCAGCCCAGCTGCTCCCCCAGCTCAGAGCAGCTGATGTTGGTATGGCTCAGTTCAGCTCTGGTTTGCAGATTCTGGTAAGGACACCGAAGGATCCGCCTGTGATACATTGAATAGTCAAGGCAGAACGAGGAGTTGGTCTGCTCACCACCAAACTCCAGACCCTTCCAATTGCTTCACTGGTGAGAATGTGCTCCCCTGAACCACGCATTTTAGGTGACCCTAACATGCTCCCTCAAACCATTTACTACACGTCACCACCAGCAGGAGCACACAGGATATTTGGGCATCTTCAATAGCCTCCATCAGGTGTGTGTAACACCCTCCTGAATGCATTCCTCACAGCTTCGCAGTGCAGATTTCACGATCAGACCTGGGCAACTGCGGAGAAAACAGTTACCTGAGGTGCAGCAGCATGTGTAGCTTCCAGAAATGTCTCAGAAGAATCTAGAAAGCCGTTTACGTGTTTGTACCTGCTTCCCCAGCAGGAAGTAGCTGTATTTCCAGCTTTTCTGCACCGCATTGCAATGATGCACAACTGATGTAACGTGTCACCCTCTGGTTTTGCTCGAGCACTGGGCTGGGCATGATCAAACGCGCAGCTTTTCAGCCACTGCTGCTGATTTATCACTTGAAATGTGTTTGATCTTATATGCTCTTACAAAGCACAGAGGGAGCAATCTTCTAGAGCAGGAAGGAAAATTGCCTTGGCACTGGAGCACCACTGCTTGGGGGCGTCCCTGCCTTCTCCAGTTCTCTCTCCTGCTTTTGCCCGGTTTGTCCCAGCACCTCCAGGCCTGGGCCAGCCCCGCTGCTGCCACCAGCACCCAGCCCTGCAGCAGAACTGCAGCTCGGAGAGGGTTCATGGACCTCAGCTCCCGCTTGCAGGCAGCAATGCGGTGTAAACATTTACCTTTGTATGAACCTGCTCCAGGTGATTTTCCCGTTTATCAACTGTGCCAGGCCGCCTGCTGCTTTACAAAACACAGCCTCCGTGCTGACCCTGTGACGCTGGAAGTAGTTTGGGAATTTACCTGCTCTCAGATCTGCCTGGTGTCCCGTTCTGTTGCCTTCTGAGCACTGAACATGTGCCTTCCCATCTGCTTACCAGGCTGAAATCAGACATTAATTTATTTTCAGATTTTCTGATGGAAAAACACGGCAGCCCATGAAATACAGTTATGGATTTTTTTATCTCCAGTGATACTATTAGTGATTGTGGAGACTTCTCCCAAGTACTCCAATGTATCCAGCTAGTTGAAATCCTGAGTAATTATTTTGTTTTCTGTAGTTAAATCTGAAATGATTGTTTGAAAGCACTGAAGATGCTATTTAGAAAAAACAGGACTTAAATATGGTATAAATCATGGGATCAGACCTTCAGATGAATGACACAGAACCCACCTCTCTTTTCACTGAGGCAGCTGTTGCGATGCTGCTGCGGTCAAACAGAAACAGCTGGATTTTCAGCAGAAGGATTCTCCTTTTCTTTAATCACAGCAGCCATCCTAAACCCAGCCTGGGTGGTGCTGCAGATGAGCGTGCACCAGCGCCGCCAGACACCGCGTTGTTCGGGAGCATCCTCGCTACCTGGGCTGCTGGCGGGGCTGCTGATAAAGCCTCTGCACAGCTGCGTGTTTGCAGGGGTTCACCAGGTCCCAGCCGTGCTGGTGGCTGCATGGAGTTGAAAATCCTTTGTATTTTCTGCAACAGCAGCAAACTTTTCTTTAGTGCGACAGAGAGCTGTAGCACTGTGCAATTAAATTTCCTACGAAGGCAAATTAATGCTGAACCTTTTGACAGAGATTGCTTACCACAATGCAACGGTTCACGTTCAGTGGCTTTTTTAAAAAAAAGCAAACAATGCTCGTATATACCCTTTGATCTTGCAAAGAGATTTCATCTTTCTTTTCCTTCTTAGTATGCTTTGCTTTACTCATCTAACGGCAATGAGTAATTTTCTTTTCACAGTGCTACTCAAAACTTATTAATTAATAACAGTGGTCACAAGTCCTCCATTGTGCATAGCTGGTGTATATTTTGCTACAGGATAGCCATTTCTGTTGCATACAGTGATCAGGAGCCTGGTGTGATGATAAAACCTTTCCTCTAACCCAACTCATGGTCCTGTGTAGATCGGAGAAGGAACATTTTGCTCATTTCTCAAGGAACGCACTAAAGAGGTTTGGGTGCCCTTTGAAATTATAAGGGACAGAAGAAATGAGGGCTTTGTGAGCTTCATGGGCAGTAGGGGATCACAGAAAATGGTCATAAACAGCAGTGTCAGTCTGGTTGTTTTAGAAAGCTAAAAGTTAAGACCAGCAAAATAAGCATAAAAGGGGAAATGTCTTTTTCGTGCCTGAAGTTTCCTTGTGTTGCTCTTAGCGGGAGTTTGTTTGGTGTGACAGTAATTCACAGTTCTTAGTCCTTTTTATGCCGTGCTTTTCCTCCTTTGAAGCACAAGTTTTATCTACTTTAATGACCAGTGATATGAGGGTAGTAGGAGGCTGCGTTTACAGATAGTCACATGCTTCTGAGGTTGCTTAAAAGGTTGGTATCAAAGCTCTCGTGCAGCTGTGCATGTACGTGTTAAACATTTAGTAAGGTGTCCACTAAGAAAATAATTTTTAAAATTTGCACTGAGAACATTTTTTAAGGAAATACTGAGCAAGAAAAAACATCTTGAGATCTTTTATTAGTATGTACATTTTTACGTGCATATTAGTAGTTAAATTTTAGCAGAGTCAGGTTTTAGAGAAGAGATTGCCAAGAGATGGGTGAGGCAATAGGAAAGGTGAGAGCTGAAGAGATCTGTTTATCAGCACAGCAGTAACCAGATAAGCATGAGGTGCTCCCATGCTTGTCATGATAACTCTTTGCGTGGGCCCAAAGTTAAGGCAAAGATAATTTGACTGTTTGCTATCATTTCACAATGTGACTTTTGTTAGCCCTGTTTGCCCAGCAGCAGTTATGTGAATAAAACATCTCTGGAGCTGGAGGATGATGACCCGTGGGTGCTAAATGATGCGAAGCAAGCCCTGGCCAGTCCTGGGGAGCTGAGCCTCTGCTCTCCGGGGCAGTTGCTAACAAAAAATAATATTATTTAATCAGCAGATGGTAGGAGTTACAGTGGAGGCAGAACAAAGTCAGAGGCTGACCTTTATTCAGCCAAACACAACGTGCAATCCTAGGGAAGAATTGCTGCCAGCAGGCAGATGGGATAGAATTGGTAAGTAAACAGGGCAGAGCTAGAGAGGACAGAATTAAACCTTTTCGGTCTGTGTGTCTGTTTTTTTGCTGATAACCTGGAGGCACCTTTTCCCCTGCTGTTGCTCAATTAGATAAGACATTGAGAAATAGTTGGTTTGCAGCTTGTGGGGATGGGAGAGAAGCGCTTTGTCAAGGAAGCTGAAATGAGTCCCAGGGCTGGAGACCATGTGTGGAGTGAGATAGCAGGGCAGCAGCACCCATGTCTGAGAGCCACGGGGCTTCTGGATTGGCCTCGCTTTCTTTTCCAGTGACATTTTGGGCCTCGGGGTGACAGCAGTGAGGGTGCTGTGGCATCTCCCTGACTTCACGCAGAGACTCCCTCCCCAGCACTCCCTCAACTGAAAAAACCAGACAGTTCAGGCTATGGACACCAGTAAGTCTGGATTGCACACAAATGGGAACACAGTTTTGCACTGAGATTTTTCTTTTAGTTCTCTCTAAGGGCTGGCAGAGGAATGCTTCGTATTTAAGCCACTGCGTAAGCCAGCACTTTCACCTCCTAGAGGCAGCAGGGCTCACGGCAGGACACGCGTCCTCCCTCCGTGGGCATCCCGGGTCTGAATGAGCATCGCTGAGGGACAGACACCAGTGTGACGAGAAGGGGGGTTGCCCTGGGCCACGCACCACCGGGGACCGCTGTTATGAAACATGTTCAGCTGAAAAGAAATAAAAATGACGCAACTCTGCAAGAGGAGGGTCAAGTAAAACAGGAACAAGTGAAAAGCAGAAAGAACCATAAAATTGCAACAAATAATAGGAAATATTGACTAATCACTCAGATATTTGTTTGCAAATTTAAAAAAAAGTGCTATGTGTTTTCTTGCCAAAAAAAAACCCCAAACCAAACAAAAATCAAGACAAACTGGTGGTAATATAGACCATCTTTACTAAATGACAAATCATTCTACCCAGGTATCTTCAAAAATCTCTCTGTAGCAAAACTCTCATGAGCAAATCATCTTTTGAGAGTAACTTCCCTGGGATTAGCACGTTTGGGGTTTTTTTTGTATTTACCGTCATACCTTCTCAGATAGCTCAGAAAGAAAACTGAATGCATTAATACGATTAAAGGCTCATGTTGGCAGTTCATTGTAGGTTTCTCTGCTGAATTAAAGAAATCAAGGCCATGCCTTCAAGCTCCATCCTCTCCTCTGTGTCCATCCACTGATTATGTTACTTCCAGGTCCTTTAAGCTGGGATTTTGCAGCTGCAGCACTGTGCATATTTGCAGAGCATCCATACAGCTCTTGATTTAATGTTCTCTCCTAAAGGCATGTGTTAGCCTGTACTAATCCTTCCTTCATCTTATTTTTTTCAGACAACTGAAACGTGACCATCCCAGTGCTGTAGTCCTTAGTACTGACGACTTCTTCATTGACAATGGTGTGTACGTGTTTGAGCCTGAATTCCTAGAGGATGCACACAAATGGAACCAAAAGCGAGGTGACTGAAATTCATCCTGGAGTTTTGCAGAGTGGTTTTGCTTTTCAGCCTGTCTTTAAACTTAGCCCCCAAAATAAAATACCTCGAAGTGGTGTCATAACACTGCAGTTCATGGGGTGCTGGTTAAAAAATACATTTACCACTTCTGATTTTATTTCTTCTGACTTGTAAGAGAGACGTTTATAAATGAAAATATGTTAGTGGTTGATAGATGTTATTTTAGAGGGTAAAATGGTGATGGTTGGGTAGCACTGCTGAGGCTTGGTGACAGCAGGTGACATGCAAACACCAGCCCCGCAGCTGCTCAGTGCAGCTGCACACACCATGTCCTTCTGACTGTAACAGCACTGATGTCTGGCCTGATGTGGAAGGGGGTGCTACAGGGGGAGTCGAGCACAGCTAGGAGGAAAACCTGCAAACCCTGTTCTAAGTCTGTAAATGAAACAGCCCAGGGCTGTGCTTCAGAGAGAAGAATGCAACGTGCTTTTGTGGCTGTGCTCTGAACTCATTCCTAGCAATGGAAAACACTTGGAGCTCTTATAACAGACATCTTTTGGGAGTATCTGTTGGTTTTAGCTGTTGTAACCAGTGAGTGCTGTGATAGCACTGAGTGTGCTCCATGAGAGCTTCAGGTCTCGCTGCTGAGCACAGTCATCACCTCCTCCAGGAGGGCACCTGCTGGCCCCTGACCCCTGCTCACATTTGGGCGGCAGCCACAAGCCCTGGTGGGGCCCAAGTGTGGTAGCAGTGGGCAGAGAGGACGCTCTGGGGCTAGAAAGACCTGGCTCGGGCTGTTATTGAATACATCTTAGCTTTACTTCATGTGTTACATTGCAGCACGCAAGGCAATGAAGAATGGGAAAAGCCCGGTTATTATTGATAATACCAACATCCAAGCTTGGGAAATGAAGCCGTATGTGATGATGGCAGGGAAAGCTCTGATTTATTGCTTTTACACGCTCAGCTATGACATTTAAGAGGTGATCTGACTGAAACCAGTCTTAACATAGCTAAAAGTAATTACTTCCTTTTTCCCTTAGTCTTCTAATTATAGTTAGTAAATGATGCTGAGAAGAAGTCGGGGAAGAGGTGCCAGTGTAGTTGTTTTATGTGGTCAGCTACATAACTCAGTGAAGACAAAATTACTTGAAAAGATTAACAGTCTTTGAACTTGCCCTGTTACTTCTTGATGATCAGGATGTCATCCCCCTTTGGCAGTAATGACATGAGTTGAACAGTTCTCAGTCTATTTGTTCAGTCATATCAAGATATGACTTACAATTTTAGTTTGTGACTTGTGAAAAATACACAATAAAGAGTCTTCAAAGATGCATTGGTATCACTCGTCAGGAGATTTTTAGTACAGTTTCATAGTGTGGCCTGGCTGCTAACATCTCACTCATGCTCCTGTTCTTGGGTTGTGGTCTTAGTTAAGAAATTTATTGCTTGTTTGGGAGCAGAAAAGTGGCAAGAGTTAATAGTGGTGCTGGAAAGCCTGGAGAGTGCCTTCACTCCAGAGAGTGCCTTCCAGAGAGTTCAAGTGCCAGGATGCCATTGCCACAGGGGATGGGGACTGGGGGCGATGCTGAGGCAAGTTTTGCTGGGAGACCCAAATTCTTTGATGAAGAAGGAAATGAACCAGCTGGGTCTCAGACCAGCACCTTGATGGCAGCCATGGTTGTCTTCCCCTTTCTGGCTCCTGGTACATGAGCTACATCTCCTAGATGAAACCTCAGGAGGTCTGGAATATTGGCTGCTGTGGATCATGGCAGCCATGTGTCTAAAACGTCTCTGTACTTCTTCAGGCACGTGAAAATAGGTACGAAGTTGTGTTCCAAGAACCAGATACACCCTGGAAGTTCAATGTTCGAGAACTGACAAGGTACATCTTCTTCTCTTTGATATAGCAGACAGCTGCTCGTTTTACTGATGTGCTCTGAGAAAGGTCAGCACTCTTCATATACCCTGAAGAGTAACCTAGTAAATGACAACAGAAGGGTTGTTGTGGAAAATTTCTATTACTCAGTACCTGCTCTGCAGTGAATTCAAACCTGAAAGAGCCCGACTATGAGTCAGTAGAAGCAGCAACCCCCCTGAGGCATCTATTACACCACAAGCTTCCTGAAGCAGGAACCCTGATTTTCGTTCTGTATTTTGAGCAGCACTCTCTCTATTTGGGCACAAAACATGTCTAAGCACTACAGAAAATACTCAGACATCTGTTCTTAAAGAATCTAACCATAACAAATAGTGGCTTGCAATGGTGGGATGCTGCGTTGTGTGGTTGAGAAATGGGGTTCTGCAGGCTCTTTCTGAAGATCTTAATGCACACATGCAGAAGGTTTCATTCAAACAATGAAATTATCAACTCTGCACAATGCGGTAGGATAGAGGCAGCCAAATATGGCTCTGTGTTAGTTTGGCTCGTGGCTGCAAGGTTCATGGTTATATCTCTAAAAAAAGAATTCATGCAGGCTGATTTCTTAGCCTTTAATCAACCTGACATAAAGTACATTACATAGCTCACTCCCATCTGCTAGATCCAGAAGCTAACAAATGTGCTAACTTACTTGTTATTGCAGGAAAACAGGGCATGGGTACTTCAGTCTGACTGACTTGTTTAGTACCAGTCAAAACCCAGCACTGCTCCTTTTTGTGCATAACAGGGACAAATGGCAGAGGGACAGGCCCAGGGCGCTGGCAGCTCTGGGGAGAGGCAGGACAAGGCTGATGGCAGTCGGTGGCTTCGGGCTGGAGGCAGGCGAGGACACCAGCAGCCTCAGTAGTCAACTGCAAGTGTCAGCTCTGGCTCCCCCAGCAGCAGCTGGGAGCCATCACTGCAGCAGCAGGTTTTACCAGTGATCCTTCATTATCAGCTGAGCTACTTGGTAACTTGTATTTTATTAATCATTTGAAACAAGCCAGCTTTTCATAGTAGCACTGTAAAGCCAGTTCAGATACCCTCAATTTGGAGCAGCTCTTTGGCAGATGATTCAGGGACAGCTGAAGGCTGCCTCCCTGGTTCCACATCGAGTCTTTGCTGGCAATAGGGTTTGTGCTGGTTGCAGGCCCCAGGCTGCACACGTGCGGGGCACAGGGCTGCTGGAGGACCCTGTGCCAGCATCACAGCTGAGATGCTGCAACCTGCGCCCTGCTGCGCTGCTGTCGCCTTAATTCCGCCAGGGAAAAACCATGCTGAGTGATGCAGGATTTGTACACCATGAGGATTTGAGCATATGGATGCAGGACAGGCTTAGATTCTAGACGATGAGTTCTGCCTGGTAGAGCCAAATGGCAAAACCAAAGATACTCAGAGCTTGAAAACTTACAGGCAAGCAGAAATCCCTGGTGGACTTCGGAAAAACAATTCCCACTAATGTGCAGGGAGACTGCAGCCGTTTCTGGTCTATCCAGAAAGCCCTGCACGTTTGGGCATCCCCTCCCTCTCAGACTCATCGTCACTTACAGCTCTGCCTTTCAGATACGATTTTTCCCCACTTGTGCTCAGAGCAACAACAGGATTTCAAACCTCTGTACTTGTTGAGTCTGAGCTGTCTTCAGCCCTTGTCTGCCTGTCTCCAGATTCAGAAAAGCTCACCCTGAAGCTACCAAGCTGTTAGCACTAAAACCCATATAAAATAGTACACAGGTCTTCTACGTAGCTCGGTCTAACGCAGCCTTCATTTCAAAGCATTTGTCAGACCTTTTGTCCTGGCTGCCCACAAAAAATACTTGCATTATATTTTCAACAGTCAGAAAATTATTTTTAAGAAGTAGGTGGAAGTGAAGAGCAATTTGGCAAAAAAGGGCTAGAAATAGATCAGCGGGGACATGAACGTTATCCTGAACATATCAGGAAGCTTAGCAAGCTTAAGATAACCTCTAATGCAAGGGCAGCTAAATGCTCATATTTTCTGTTAATGTTGACTCTACAGAAGAAATATTCATCGTGTCCCTCAAGAGAAGATCCAGCGGATGAAAGACCAATACGAGCGCAGCGTCACCTTCCACAGCGTTCTCCAGTCAGAAAAGCCAAGCAGAGATGAGAGAAGCCCCAGTGGACCAAATGCAGCTTACGGCATGGGCGCCCATTCCAGCCCCCCTCCAACCTCAAACAGGAGACCTCACGTGGCACCTACAAACATCACGCCCTTTCACTGAAGAGGGAGATTCCTCAGAGTATTTTAATTATCGGGTGTAAAAGTCTCTAGTTTTACATTTTTCTAAACTGGTTTTTATTCTTGTATTTTTCTACTACATTTCTAAATTACTTGGATTTCTTATGTGTTTTAAATGTCACTGGATTATGATCTCTCAGCTCTACATGACTGATCCAAGAGCTCTATCCTCAGTACAGACTGTACTGCCTCTCATCCTTCTTCCTCCACAGAAAGCCATCCAAGCTTACACTGAAATTTACTGGCTGTGCCACATGCTTTGTGTTCTGTCTGTTGGTTGGTTTTTGTTTTTCCTGCATCCCACTGTCACTAGTAGGTAGCAATAAATATTCCTAAATTCTTTCTTTCTTACAGGCCACGTGGCTGATTCCTTCTCCGCACAGTTTTAATTTCTTGCCATTTTAATACTTTGTCTGGCTGTATAACCTTTTGTATCTTTCCACTCCCATCTTGCCCACAGCACTACTGCATGATTTGATGCTGTTCCCCATCCACATGGCTGCTGTCTGGATTCAGTGCTGCTCTTACTTCAGCTCTATCACAGCCAAACAGCTTCTCCAGCTTGGAGATGAAACACTTTTAACACACCAAACTGAGCCCTTTATCCTGCCAACACATAGGAGTTCAACTAATCCTGTGATGAGTCCATATGCAGAGGCTCCTAAAAGGAAACGTTGGTGTTAGGATAGTGCTTGTTAACTTCCAAGTAGGAACAGAGCTACAGGAGCAGCTCTAAATAGCTGAAGCACAAGGTTACCAAATACCCAGACTAACTCAGAAGTACAAAAATAATTACTTAAGGAGAGAAAAAAGTGTTCTTGTAAGAGGAGAAATCAACTCCATCCACCACTAAGTACCAAACCACTGAGTGATGGACGAGTGAAAAAAGAAGCTGCCCTGCAGTAGCTTTACCTGTATTGTTAAATTCATAGAATACTGGGAGTTGAAAGGGACCTCAAAAGATCATCCAGTCCAACCCCACTGGCAGAGCAGGATCACCTAGATCAGGTCACACAGGAACGCGTCCAGGTGGGTTTTGAATGTCTTCAGAGAAGGAGACTCCACAACCTCTCTGGGCAGCCTGTGCCAGTGCTCTGTCACCATTACAGTAAAAAAGTTTTTCCTCACATTCAGACTGAACCTCCTATGCTCCAGCTTGCACCCATTGCCCCTTGTCCTGTCATTGGCTGTCACTGAGAAGAGCCTGGCTCCTTCCTCCTGACACTCGCCCTTTACAAATTTATAAACATTAATGAGGTCACCCCTCAGTCTCCTCTTCTGCAAACTAAAGAGACCCAGCTCTCTCAGCCTTTCCACATAAGGGAGATGCTCCACTCCCTCCATCATCTTTGTAGCCCTACGCTGGACTCTCTCCAGCAGTTCCCTGTCCTTGAACTGAGGGGCCCAGAACTGGACACAATATTCCAGATGCGGTCTCACCAGGGCAGAGTAGAGGGGGAGGAGAACCTCTCTCGACCTACTGACCACACTCCTTCTGATACACCCCAAGATGCCATTGGCCTTCTTGGCCACAAGGGCACATTGCTGGCTCATGGTCATCCTGCTGTCCACCAGGACCCCCAGGTCCCTTTTGGTTGTGCTGCTCCCCAACAGGCCAGTCCCCAACCTATACTGATACATGGGGTTGTTCTTCCTCAGATGCAAGACCCTACACTTGCCCTTGTTCAATTTCATTAGATTTTTTCCCCACCCAACTCTCCAGCCTGTCCAGGTCTCCACTAAATGGCAGCACAGCTTCTGGCATGTCAGTCACTCCTCCCAGTTTTGTGTCATCAGCAAACTTGCTGACAGTGCACTCTGTTCCCTTGTCCAGGTCATTGATGAATTTATTGAATAGTACTGGTCCCAGTACCAGCTCCTGGGGGACTCTACTACATACAGGGCTCAGACTAGACTCTATCCCATTGACCACAACTCCCTGACTTCTTCCCTTCAACCAGTTGAAACTGTGGTGATTATATCATCAAAACACCTCATGAAACGTTTTTAAAACTTGGCATTTGTGACAGCAATTTTTTTTAAAGTAGGTGTAGATTATTAGTGCTTATAGAAGAGGACAGCAGTGACTTCTTTTGCAGTAGGAAATGATGACAGCTCACATTGGAGATTAAGAAATAGGGGTATAGCTGCTAGGCATCTAGCAATTTAGCAAACACAAGTAGAAGAGGTATAATGAAATATGCGGTTTCTGGGCAAAAGCCAAATTGCATTTTCTACTCAAGCTGTATGTAAAAAATCATTGTATCATCATTGTAAATAATTGTGAACCAGGGTCTCCCTCTCCAGTGGAGAAACTCCAGTTCTGAAAAGCTTCAGCTGTTGAAGTTAATGAGAACAAAGTAATGAATTCAAGTATGAACCCACTCCCAGCAGCAATATCTCATGGTAATTAAGGAAAGATGTGATAACATTGCATGATGCTGTGGCCTCAAGTGGTTCTCTAAGAAGGAGCAGCTCAGCAACACTGACCAAGGACCCGTCCTTAATACCTCTGTATGGTGTTTTGCTATGAGTCAAATACTGATAGCTGTTTTCTAAAACTCTTTTAGCACTGTCTGGAAAGTTTGAGGGGAAAAGTACAAGAACTACACCAGAATTACAGAGCAGTGTTTCAGAATTGAAGTGTTATTTTTGGTAACAGTAACCTTAGCTATTTCTCTATTTTGTCCTGTGCTACTTCTGACAGCCAAACAACTATTCTAACTCTAGGGCGAGCAACAAAGTGTTTGCTTTAGACTGAAACTGAGATCCTGCTGTAACTTAAGAATACATCAGCATCAAAGCAGTGGCATATAAAATGCCCTCAAACCTTCAGCCACGCTGCTGCTATTGTACCATACATGTTTGTGTCGGAAATGTGTAACTACTCAACTCCGAATTATTTTGCATATGAAATGTCGTTTCACCCATCGTTGTTTTGTAACACAGCTTTATTAAATACAACCCAGATTTAATGTACAAAGTGTAAAAATAACTTGAATTTGAAATATATACAGTACTGTACATGTGCATTCAGTAGCGTTTTCGGAGTTTTTGTCTTTGCAGCACTCTGCAGGCTGGTAACGAGTCCTCAGGTTCCTTTGTGTCTTTCTGAAGAGCTTCAGCCACTTCAGAACTGATTTTGGATGAGTTACTTGCTTCCCCAGTAGACTTGGAACTATTTTTGCGTGAAAGATCATCAGATAAATTAGCAGCTATTGTGCTGCTGCTTTCATTTCCATCATCATTCTTCTTTTCTTCTGGTAAATTATTCATGAGCGCTTGTGTATTAATCATTGCAAGCTCTTCATCAGCAACCAGGTCATTCTCAGGAAGATGGACAGTTCCTCTCAGCCTTCTACAGGGGGTGACATAGCCAATATTCTGATGTGTTTCTTTTGATGACTTGCTACGCTGGAAACCCAAACTTCGTGGCGGCTGAAATGCTTTTCTTAAGGATGGAGAGATGACTGAACAGATTGGGGTCAGCGGGGGAGGCGCAGGTATGCAGCTGAGGAAGTCCATTGCTTTTCTCTTCTTGCTATTTTTGAGATGGTCTTCAGCAGCTGTGGCAGATGAAGGTGTTTTTGCTGACCCTTGTGCGACAAGTTTCACATTCGGTGTGCTCACTGACAAAGGGCTCAGATGTTTTATTTCAATTTTAGAAGACAAAATCTAGTTAAAAAGAGGTAAGTTTTATGTTTAATAGCATGTCCTAATTCATTACCTTCCTCAATTACTTCCACAAAGCAAGGGAAAAAACCTGATACAAAAATGCTGTCATCATTCATGTCCAACTTATCTTTAGTTTGGTATCTTCTGATGGTGACTGATATTATTCTTTCAAGTACTGACACTTGACAAATGACTGTTTACCTGTACATTAGGACAGCACATTTGCGTTCTGAGATCTAAGCTAAAGGTATGGGAGTTCTACAGCTAAAAGTATGAGAGTTTTTCCTGTGCCAGAAGAAACCAAAGCATCCATAAAAAGGAGTTGGTATTCTACTGCATTGAAGATACCCCCAGCAGGTTGTTAAACAGGGAAAATGAGGAAAAAAATTTAGAAGAAAAAAAGGATAGAATATAAGACAACAAACTTGAAGAAAATAATACAGATGAGATAGAAGCTACACAGCAAATCATTAAAACACATGCTTGAGAATACCTTTAGCATCATTTGTTTTCACTTGGTTAGTATACTTAATAAACAGATATAAACTAAACCTTTAAAATTAAATATTAGCACTGAAATGGAAAAGGATGCCTTATACGGTTAAATTTAGACCCGCGGAGTTCATCTCACATGAGGGTGTTTCTACCTCCCTCGCAGCTAGCGTCAGGACAGATTTGTGTGCTGAACTCCACATCAGGAACATCTTGTCACCAGCTGCCTTCATGGGAAACAAGGACGATTTAACTCTACTTTTGTCAAGACTGCTATAAAATGTAAACACTTACTAGGTGATACCTCTTCCCTTTTAAATCCTGGAAATAGTGAACAATCTCTAGAAAAAGAAGCCTGGGAGGTAAATTCTCTAAACAAAGGTAGGAACTGCAGAATGCCATGAAAGAAAAGTTTAGAGATCGAGATGTTTTTTTCCTTCCAGTGACAACCATGTCTGATAATCTTCACAATGCAACCAAAGAAACAATAAATGATCTATAGGAAAAGGATGGTTCATTCTACTCATATAAAATTCAGAATATTTAAAGTATGCTGTCAAAATAGGCAAGGGGAGGTTTTCATGTACTGCTTGGAAGAAGAATAGTTTTAGTTCCTCCTGGGGAATGATCCTAAACCCACACACACAGAGAAAGCTTCTGATCAGCTTGCACTGCCCTGGAGAGAACCCACGGAGCTGACTCAGAATAGACACCGTTCACCACAGCTACCAGCATAAAACTGAAATCCTTACTGTACGTACTGTCAGTATAAATCCAGTATTAATTACCAGAATCTTACCGAGCTTTTATTATCCTCTGCATAAAGGCCTGAGTTGCAGGAAGGAGAGGCGCATTCCAAGCCACAGCTTTTAGGTAAACTGGGTGTAAGTGAGCGATTTCTCTGTAGCAAATTCATCAATTTGCTTTCTGCATCAGAGCAAAAGGAGTCCACGTTCTATAAAGGAGAACAGATTACAGTGCAGAATAGTTGTTCCTAGAATTTCGTGAGCACTATATGCTCTAAACAAAGTATTTAGTACTTTGGTTTTTCAACATAATCCCAGTAGAAGTTTGTTTTATATCAAACCAACAACTCAGAGAAGACTTTTGCACTTTCCATGGAAGCAAATATCATACCTTCCTTTTATTGTTAACAAGAGAAAAATCACTTTGTATTTAAACTTGTTTTTCAGTAAGAAGTGAGAATGCATGACCAAGTATTTTGCACAGCTAGAAAACTTAAATAATGAATTAATGAAACCAACAATCTGATACTGAATATGTTGAACTGAGCAAGACAGTAAATTTCAACTTTTAAAAGGCAAGACCCAACCTGTCCATGACAGATTTCCTACTGACAGGTGCAATATTTTTGCAAGCCAGGGAAGATTCTGTGGTACCTCCTGAAGACACTGTTGGTTGAGCTGTATAAAAAAGGCAAAGGACACTCCATAGGTTATATGGAGAGTCCTCCAGGAAAAGCACATTATCACCTTACTCCATCTCCTGCAAAATCCTCTCAATTTCAACATTATGTGCATTACTAACGTTAAGGATTTTTTAGTAGTAACAGACTATCTGGTGAAGAATGTAACACAGCAGTAACTAATCATTAAACTCTAAATCTACAGATTTACCTCTATCAGACTTCTCAGTTCATTAACCTTCTCTTGCAGATAGTTTTCCTTTGGACTGACTGAGAATACAGAGAGATCTCCAGCCAACAGCACAGGAATTTCCGATCTGAATTCAGATTGCCACTGAAGGTTGCTTGCAGAAATGAATGAACAGCGGACAACTATATCTTCAATAGCCAGCTGTCTGAGATCTGTCCGGATCTTTACTGCCACCAAATTATAGCTTTCATCTGATAAGTACACCATAGTAGTGAAACCTAAAAGCAAGACAGAGTTTGATTTAAACCTTAAACCTTTAAATAAAGGTTGATTACTGCAATTTGTATTTATAATTTTGTATTTATAAAAAAGTCACATCTTGAAAGAGAATTGATAAGTATCACATGGCAGCCGATCTGCATGGTAACAGATATGCTTTGTTCATATTCTACACTATCTCCCTACTGAAGAAAAGCTTCTCTTGAGCTTGAATCTCTCCTTACTAAATTCTTCTTGAGCTAATAAGCAAATACAGTTTTTCTTTAGGAAAACAGAATTATCTGCCAGCATATCACAGTGACAGTCTATATTACCAGGTTTTCACAGGCCTGAGATGCAGATACAACCACCAAGATACTTTTTACTTCTGAAATAAAACAATGTAGTGCTTATTCAGTGGGAGGACATGAATGTGGTCTACAACATACCTGTTCTGCTAATAGAAACTACAACTCCAACTAAATCAACTTCAGCACATGGTGGCTGAAAAGAAGGATCTGACAAACTGGTGAATTTTAGAGCCTTTCTTCGGAAGAAAATCTGTAACAGGATCTCTTGTGATACCTGAAGAAACACAAAATTTTAAGGTTTTTACAACACACTTATGTAGACCTTGATACATTTTAATGCTACATCTTTATGCAGTTAAAGCACTTACTGATAGTTGTAGATACTGGGTTTTCTTTGTTGCTGTTAGTTGTACATTAGTTGAGCCTAATCTTCCCTTGGCCTGGGATGCCGACAGCTGGTAGATTCTGTACCGACTGCCCTCCTTTAACAACGAACAAACATCTAGCAGCGGACGCCAGATACTCAGGATCACTCCTGACAATATCAGATTAAGATATATTAGCTGTGCAATAGTAATTGGAAGGCTTTTAAACAAAATAAATTCACAATACTCCCTGCTACCCAAAAGCCCTAAACCAAAAGCCAACTAAAACCTGAAACATTAACATGCAAGCTAGAACACTGTTAGGAAACTCTTCAAATCTATCTACCCACTATGTTGGCCAGGTACCATGTTTAGATAAAAGTTATTTATAGTTTTCCAAGCACTAACCTTTATGTTTTTCTTGCTTTCTGTAGTCTACCACACATAATTTCCATACGGCAGACACATCTCTTTTGGAACAACCATTTTCTTTCTGTTCTGCTGACTCTAAAGCCTTCTTAAATTCTTCCTGTATCTGAGTTTGCTTTTTATCATTCATCAACTGCCTGTAAGCATTCAAAGCTTTTAATTGGTCGTCACTGAGATATCCCTGCAACCAAGAGAAAATGTATTCGGTATTTTTTTTAATTAATTAAAAAAATCCCGTCAAGATTTTTCGATAGCCTCTTTCTTAAGTGTTCCTCTGTTAGAAGCAATTTATAGTTCAACTGATACACTAGGACTTGAAATGAGGTATGTTAACACAACAGGAGTCACCAGCCTTGACTGGTACTCAGCTGGTGCTCTTTTGTGTAAGTGTTACATTACATACTGTTCTTATGTGATAATTAGTGAGAAGCCTGCTTAAGAGTGAATACTTAATATAATGGGCATGCTTGCCTGTTTCATAAGAAAGAAATACTAGAAAAAAATTCTGTAAGAAGAAAAAAAAGAGTTGCACCTCTCAGCAGGCTGCTATCTCTGAGCTGACACAGTGATTTACACTAAAAAGCATCAGGAGTGTTACCTTTCTGACCAAGCCATCAGAATCCAGATGCCTTTATGTGTAGCACCACAGATATGCATAACGTTTCATCAAACAAAGTCACAGACCGTATGGCTTTATGACAGTCAAGGACCCTGACTTGCAAAGGGCGAGGCACGTATTTAATTTTTAACAACTGGCAGAGACTAATCACACACATCTTTATTAACAGAGGCATAAACACACACAAACACTGATTGAACTGAACAGGGAATGAAGGGAACAATGACAATATAATAATTCAAATGCTTCAGTGAACAGCATACAAGAACAGGTATGTGAAACTCAAGACTTATGAAATGCATTTAGTTTTCATATCTGCAAGACAAAGCAAAATAATAAAATTAAAAGTAACATTAACTCTTAATTGTGCTATATCCTGGATTTTTATATCGGGAGAAAATAGCATTTTGTTTTGCCATCCAATATATTATGAATCTATTTCAACAAGCCTTCACTAAAATATTTTCAAATTTTTAGTCTTGATTTATTTAGCAATAAGCATGCTGTAGAAAATCTCAAAAGATGGCAAAAAAATAGTAATTTAATGGTCTATTTTAGCAGGAGGTACTAAATTGTAAATTATTCTACAGGCATTTCAAAATTAGCCCAGTAGGATCTCCAGTTACCTCCATATAACCAGGATCAGATGAATTCTGAATTGCTTCATAAAGTTCTGCACCATCTTGCAAATTATGGATTTGCTGTCTTGTGACTATGTGTGATCTTGGTGTTCTTCTGCTAGTTCTCTCTGTTGAAAGAAACCAAACACTATGTCGAGTACAACCAGCACGCTTAAAAGTGAAAGAAGAAACAGTTATCTAAGAAGCATGGTAGTACTTAGGCCTTGCCAGAATAAATATACAAAACCACTTCTACATAGGTACTGATATCTGTGTGGCTGTGTCTGTGTATTAGGAAAACGCAAGCAGAAAAAAAAATCTCATTCATTTAAATACAACATAGATTCAAATCATATACAAACATTGGTAAAGCCTGTATCAGTGTCTGCACTTGAGAGGGTGGGAGACTTGATGGGCTGCCATGAAACTTCATCGATACCTGGCCATATTTTGAACCACTGTGGGTTCATCCCATCACCGACCATGGACTTACTCGTGTGTCCAGTTTGCATAAGTATTCTCTAACTTGATCCTCTTCACCAAGGGTATGTCTTCCTTGCTCCAGACTTTGCCCTGGTTTCCAGGGCCTGGGATTGCTCAAGGTTGGTATTGCTAGTTAAGGCTAAGATGAAAAAGGCATTCAATAACTCAGTCTTCTCCACGTCCTGTGTCAGCAGGGTCCCTGTCCTCTACTGACCTCTATCTCCACAGTCCTACAGTGTCTGTGAGGAAAGATGCTCAGTGCTCAGTCCTGGTGTTCAGGTCTACCGGGCAGCACCCATCTCTGGGTGGAATATCACAGTGTCAGGTCTTCGGAGAAAATGTAATTAGCAGTTCTGCAATTTTGTAGCACTTCCCTGAGCATCATCACAACTGCAATCTTTTAGTGGCCTGGCTACCAACACGTTCAGGAAGAGTTTCCTAGATAGCTGCAAAGCCAAGCTAATTAATATATAACTAACTGTTTTGTACTGAAAGGTCTTGAATACACAGATGTAAAATCCCCTAAAAATAATAACACACACAAAAAACCCCAAAGAAAACAACCCAGCACCCTATCTCTCCTTCTCTTATCACCATAGAAGTTATTGCCAGTTTCTTTAAACGCTTCTGTAAACGCCAAAAAAAGTTTTTGTGTTCCTATTACAAGTTCTGAAACAACAAAAGATTTACCTTCATGCTTTTCATATTCTGCTTGGATTTTTGCAAACAGAGCTTCCAGTTTCTTTTGTTGATCCTCTGCATGCTTGGCAGCTTCCTTTTCTTCAGCTCGGCTGTTACGAAACACGTATGAACCAGTTGCTGTCTTTTCCATCCACTGAAATAAAAATATTTAAACAGAAAAATCAGACTTTTAAAAATGTTTAACCTCACCTAGTTTCCTTCTAGTACTCGCTGTTAAGCAAAAATGTTTTTAAAAATGAACAGGCTGTAGATTGTAAGTTCTTTCAGTATAACAGATAAGGCAAAAATCCACAGCACTACTTGGTAAATCATCACTTTAAAGATACACAGACAGAATGGAGCAGTAGTCAAAACCGCATGATTTAACAGCTGAAGAAATCATAGCTTATAGTAATAGGTGTCAATAATGTAATTATTACAGAATCCCACTGGTAGATACTTTTAAGATACAAACCATCAAACTCAATGCTTAAAAGTAGACCAGAAATGCCTTCTACCCAATTTGTCTTCCTACATCAGCTGTACTGTCTGTTTTACCCTGCTAGATTAGATGCTGTAAAAGAACTATGACGGTGTTCTGCAGATGCTCTTAAACTTTTTCTGCCTGAAAAATTTTACTCCTGGTTTAGTGAATTAAATTAGCTAAGCAACAGGATCAGGTGAGCTCCAGGTTTAGCACAGAGCAGCAGCAAGGGAGTGCAGTGAGAGTAGGATGAGGAAGTGTTGAAGGCAGTGAATTGCTGAAATAGGCTCTGTCTGCCTCACGAAGTGCACACCATGTATTTCCTGCACTGTTCAGTTTGACACCTTTCCTTAGGGTTACTGTGATTCCTACACTCCTTGGCTCTTGAGCTCAAAGGAGACAGCCCAAGTTTTCCATCATTTTGGAATGTTTGAGCAAGAGTCTCAGTCATTAAAAAAAAAAGAGTCTACATCAGCACATCAATCTCTGGATACAGTGAGATACAAAGCACCACTTTCCTCCCCAGCCTGGAAGTCACTTACTGTGATGCAGATACAGATTACAGTTCCCTTTCTGGGACTGAAAGGAATATTAGTTCTATCAGGCAATTCACATAGTAAATACTGTAATTTCCTCTGTTAAAGTAATCATCCAAATATCAGAGTAATGATCCAAACCAAATATTACTGTTCCCTTTGCAGAATGCATTCTACATGGACCAATAGTTATACAACGTTTTAGAAAGAAAGCAATAAAAAAACCCAAAACATGTACGTACATGCCAAGTGTAACATACACTGAGGAAAGTTAACAAAATTGGAAAGTTGTATCCTGGTTAAAGTGTTAACATTAAAAGGATTGATTACTAAAAAATATACTGTTTCTTTTTGTAGTTGGTATTGTTATAAAAGCTAATAGTTACAGGGAAGTCTGACCTTACTTCATCTTGTCTGGATATCAAGATCTTAATTCTGTTTTACACCATAGTCACATTGCATTTTCAGTAATATTTTAAAATAATAGATCCTACACAATATAGCGAGCTACATATAAGAAAAAGTAATCTTACTAATGGTTATAAATATTTAACTTCTTTGCAGGGCTATGCATGTTAGTAATAGAAAAAATAGGTTTTACTTCTACTTGGAGTTGAAACTGTCAATATTTTTTTTGTGCTGTGCTTTTTAGATTACAGAACTGAAATTCAATTCTTTCTGGCCTTTTGAAGCTGAAAGCAAAGCCAACCAGAAGATACTGAGTACAAATTCTTCTTACAGCAGAATACTTCAGTCCTGACATATTAAACACATGCACACTGCAGGAACTTCTCCTGTTCATTTTACACATAATGGTACCTTTTCTTAAATTTTTTAGCCCTCCATATTATGTTGGAATTGAGGAATGACATAGCAATTAACTAATATAATTTATATCTCACAGAACCTGTTAGATTAGTAAAATATTTATACCATACCTGAACAGGGTAAGTTCTTTGAATAACTACATCAATACAGCCCACTGCACCACCCTCGCTGTAAAGCGATGACAGAGGCAAAGGAAAAGGTCTGGGATCCCGATGAAATCCTAGTTTTGCGTGCCATCGTGCACATCGAGTGCTGTTTGCTGAAATCTGAATAGTTAAATGTTGAATCATAAACTATCACTGGTAAGTCAAAAAGATATTCAATTTATTATATCTAGAGGAAAGACTGTTTTCACACAGACCTCACTATCTTGTTTTGCACCTGAACGTATTAGATTTTAATTTGAAGGTTTCTTTTCACATTGAAGAATGCATTTTAAACAGGAACGAAACATTTGATGACTTAAAATTTTCTAGAAAATTAGCAACTATGAGACAAGTCTTTGCTTTATACCAGAGGAGCAAAATTTTTATGCTGAAACTTCACCCAGCGCTTCAATCATCCTCAAACAAGTCAAGACTCTCCCTCTCCAAGGGAAAGAAGCTCTCCAAGCCCACCACCCTCTCCATTCTTCCTCCAACTTCCACGTTGTCTGTGATGGATACTTTTTGTAACTTGCTCCTTAACCAAATTAAGGAGCTAGAACTGTAAAAACATGCAGGAGAACTTGGAAGAATTTTATATTATAAACTTCTCTTCCAACCCTACTGAGTGTCAGCTACCTTGTGCCATGTCTTAAAAAGCTGGTTAATAAACTTCGACAAAACTTCATCTGTTTATAAAGCCCTGACAAACTTTGCTTACAAAACATGGCTAAATAGCATCTATCACATATCTTGGTCATCAAATCACGCTGAACTAATATTTTGTTTTACCTTTAACATAAGGGAATCTGGGGCTTCCAGTGGCGTACATCCATTCTGAGAGCCAACAAGTTCTGCTCCATGCACTATGATCTTCTGACCAACAGTCAGCCTTCTTCTATGTAAGAAAGCTTTGAGAGGTGGATCCAGAAGAGCTCTAATCCCATACCAGCCATCAGTAACTTCAATTATTGCTGCTGCTTTTTTACTTTCCACATTCTTATTGCTACTGCTAGGAGATACAACGGCGTTTAGCGATATGATTTTAGAAATACATAGCACAAGTGTTTTACCTGCTGCATCATCTCTTTCTGTTATTTTTTTGATTGCTGATCGTTTACTTTTATCAACTTCCAAATCATACCTACAAAAAAGAATTCACGATGTTTCATTAAGGCAAACACAATCCATAATGTTTTTTCTTAAAAACAATTGTGGCAAACTATTACTTAATCAATCGCCATGATTAAGTACCACTGTAGCAAAGCCAATGTTATATAAATTTTTGCAAATAACACGCACTACGTTTTTAATACTGATATGTATAAGTTTCACAATATAAGCATTCTGATAAACAGTAACTGCAAGGTAGAGGTGCTTATTTTGTAATACTATAAACTAGAAAACACACATTATCACAAATTACAGATTTAAATACATTGCTATACACGTACCTATATTTCAACTGCAACAGCACCGTTTCTGGTGTCAAACATCTGTTAGCAAATTCATGTGGAAAAGCCACTTCCATGGCTGCCAATTTCCATATGATCCACCTATAGTGATTGTAAACCCAGGGCTCTGTTATTAGCTTGGGATCCACACCAGGGGTATCACAGAGGGCTCTGCAGACAAATTGTTAATGTTTGTTGTAAAAGAAAGCTTGAATGAATCAGGGAGTTTTACTACTGAAGTCTTTGCTTCCTTGAAATCATACATCAGCTTTAAAAAAATTGTACTGGAAAACATCTTTTCAGCCCTGTTCTGCCACAGCAGCCCTAAGCCCTCCCCAGTCAACCTTCATTCCTATCAAAAACCCAAGAGCCCAACAGAAATAAATCCTTTTCCACTTGGAAAAAAAAATAAATCAAAACCTATTAATGCTAATTAAACAAAATACAAAAGCGCTGAATTAACAGAAGATAGTAATATTTTTCTGAATTATTTACATTGTGAAGGATATCCAGGAATTTTTTGTATTGACTTTGTATGCTTTCTTTAATGGCCGGCGAAGATCAATAACAACATTAGTCTACATAGTAAATTTACGGTCCTAATATTTTTATTTACACTAACAGATGTATACTAGACTATAAACTATAAATGCCTAGTAAAAAAGTAGTCAGAGACTTCAAAAGATCACTGTCTTGGATTTATTTCAGGGAAATCACTAACTAACAAACAGCATACTTATGAACTTGAGACAAGTAACAGTACCTGTAAAACTCCTTTTTTCCAGCTTTTCCCTCATCTGTAGGTATCAGCCATCCTCCGTCAGCAAGTTGCATCCCATTTCCAGCTAATAAATACTCCTTACTGAAAAAGTCTTTGATGAGAAACTGGAAGGATTCTGCATTAGTGCTGTTAATTTGTATGCAATGTTTTGAAACACCGTATGTGTAAAGCTGCAAAAAAATGAGATGAAAAAAGGCAAAATAATTATAGTACAGTAAGAATTCAGCTGAGAGGTTTTATATCAAAGTTATAAATTCAGATAAAATATTGAGGTTGAGACAGCTTTTATCTGACCTTGTCATATTCTGTGTAATCCAAGGAGAATGGAGGAATTCCCAGCAACAATTTTAGCAGAACAAAAGCATCACACCATGTTTTAAATGTGTTTTAAAAAAAATCAGGTTTTGTACCTTCACTGTACCAAAAGCAAGAGGCTTTTGATACAGACCTACCCAAGCTTCAATTTTAACTGTCTGTTATCTTAAACCAGCTCTTTGTACAAGTAAAAAGTGAATAGCAACTATAATGGATGGATTTTTTTTTCCTTGTTTGATGCTTCTCTTGTTTGATTATAACACTACAGAGACATTTGTGACTCTCATTATTTGGAATAGTCTTAAAAAACCTGTGGCTACGCAAAGCTACATTTTTAAAGAACTGTAGCAACTGGTATAACAGCTACTGTATATACTTGTCTCAAAACTGAAGAAAGTGTCAATTCCAAAGCTACTGTGTTTTTGTTCGCTTGTCTTAAGGAATAGATCCCAGGAAAGACACACAGTAAAAAAAGACATCAATATACCTCTTCTGCAGAATAAAAACTAGGCGATTTCTCTTCTACTGCAGTCTTCAGAGAGATTCTATTTCTTGCAGATGTTTTAATGACATAAAGACTTCCTGGCTGTGACCTAATATTTTGCCTATATTTCTTTTTAATTCTCATTTCCTGCAGATCTCTGGCACAGCGGAGATTTGTAATCATCTTGACCATAGCTGCAAAGAAAAAAAACCCAACAAACCAACAAAAAAAATCAAAACCTTTTTGTAGTATATATCACTGTAAGATATACAGTCACACAATAAAAGGAGATTCGGAGAAACATATTTTCTAAGTGACTCTGCAGGTTTTTAGGAAGTGTAACAGTCTAAATATTCAAAGCTTCATGCATTTTAAAAAGCAGTGTTTACTGAAGATATTTGAATAATATTTGTATGAAATTCATAAAAATATATAAGCCCCTGAACTCAACTTAAACCCACATATTTTTCTCATCAGACTGAACTCTATCTTCACAGAAAACTCCAAATGAGCAGAAATTAGTTGTATGCATACCCAGAAAGTCCATAATACTGAGATTTTAACCTGTAAATAAGGGATCTGACAGAAATGCAAACCCCTTAAAGGTTCAATTCTGATAGTCAGCATTCACAATAAGTAAGTGACCAAAATCTGAAAATACCTAAATTGTTATTCTCTAGGTCGGTGTCTGTTACATGCTGGATGTCAGACTGGTGATCTTGAGGTTCAACAATATTTTGTTCAATTGTGACTTGATTCAATTCCATCTCTTCAGTCATATTTTTCCTGACCAGCGACTCGCATCTTTTGCCTTGTTCACCTGTAGGAAATGTCAGCTTGGTTTTGAAGTGCGGAACAAAAGTTTTCACAGTTTCGCCAGATTTGTACAAACTTCTTGTTTCTTCACTCTCTTTTTCCGAGGCCTTACATGGAGCAGAAAACCCTGAAGTACCATCTGAAGACTGCCTTAGGGCACAGTGCTGAAAAATGGCAGGTTTAGATTTGAATCCTTTGAAGTCTTGATCTGGTAGAGTAAGGGTAGGATTCCTGACTTCCTGTCGTTCTTCAGTAGCTCTACAGAGATGAAAACATTTCAACATACACATTTCAGCTTCCTGACAAAAACTTTTGTCAGAATTTTAATATTACAACTTTCAATGCTACATCAATAAAAAGACAAAATATCAGTCTTTGACATTTTAAAACCTGAATACTTTATCTATTGAGAAAAGAGAAATACAAGTGTAAAACCTGTTTAGCATCTCATTGGTCTACTGCAGTAATGTGTGTTATATGGTAATTTATTATGTTTATTCTGAAGTAAAATTATTAGTCTTTTCTAATGTTGGGTAGCAAATTATCACCCTGTATTTTTAAAAGTTACAAGAGCTTGAAAAGTTTTAAGAAACTGTATTAGAAGAACTCTAAAGTGTAGTACAAATTTCTCACCCAAAAGGTCGACAAGTTATGGGTTTTAAAGGAACATGATACATAAATTTTCTTCTGTCTTTGAAAATGCCTAGAAGATAATAAAAAAAAAAGTTTTAAATGGTACATTACATGGATAGAGATTTACAGCACACATTCTTTCTATATTAATGTTGTAAATATATAGAAAAGTTTCCATAGTGGATATAACCATCTTTGGTCCTTTTTTGTTTCCCCAAATAAAATCTTTTTATATAAACATCTTCACAGTAGTTACAAAGAGATCTATAGGAGAAGAGACCACAATGCTGAACTCTCAAAAATTCTTATTTGTGAGCCTGCAAGACGTTTTTAGGCTCCTGAAGGGGAAATGTTTAGCATATATTTAATTCCAGGTAGGCTCACCATTCTGTTTTAAACAATTTTAGCAGCTTTTTTTTTGTTTAAAGCTACAACAGAAAAGGCCACATTTGCACAGACTCTTTCCATCATTGCAGGACATGCTTATCTTGGAGTCATCAACATAACCAAATCATGTCTGCTTGGAATTTAAACTAATTTGTGCTATGCCCTTAGGCTGCAAAGAGGAGCTCCCATAAGAGAAGTCGGGTATAAAAGATGCCACATGTTCTAGAAGTCAGAGGCAAGACTGTACTGGAGATTAGAACTGTTTTCAGTTGTTCCACCAAAGAATAACACCGTTAAATCCTGCTGCAGGGCAGGATAATATTTACATATGAAAGGTATTAAATTATTATCTGGCAGCAACTTCCAAATTTCATTTAAAACTTAATTTGAATCATGGGTTTTATGCTTAGAACAGATTTAGGACAGCATTCAGGAACCAAGATACTGGTTAAACCAAAATATTTGATGAATTCTAGGTGAGAGCATGCAGTGCTTAGAAAGAACAAGATCCTTAAAGAACACAGCTTATCCCATAACCAAAAGCTGCAGCCAAAAATGACATTATCCTAACAACCTAGTCACTAACTAGCTCCACATAAAGCATCAACTCAGACTTCAAAACCCTGATTTCACTTTCATAAGCCATATTACTGGCTGGAAATATTAAAGGCATCTGTAATGCAGACACCTATCAGTAAGTATGCTCTTCACAAATTATTATATGATGAAATTACCAGTATCTTCGCATCTTCCTGTAGATACAGTTTTTAATTGAGAAACTGCACATCAGTGAAATACATTCGTCCTACTGAGACTAGAATTTGTGAGATTTAGGATTGTAAGAAAGTGGATAAATTCCTACCAATCTGGAAATTAAACCAGAGTTCTTGCAGAAGCAGTACATTGTAACATATTTAGATTCTGCACAGTAAGACACACTATTAATCACGTGATTTCAAGTCAGAGACATCAGTATAGCAGCTTCCCTGATTTTCATTACTATACTGATAAACAAAGCACTTAAGCAATCTTGTAATATATTAGCTTATTGGAAATTGAAGAATTCTAAAGATAACAACCGACATCAGATTACTACTTAGAACACAAGACTAAAATTACCATCAGGGGTGCTTTTCGAAGCTTTCAAAGATCTGGGGGGATTCTTTGTTCTGTTAAATTCAAGCAGTAGCTGTCTTTTAATTGGAGGTTCTCCTAGGATAAAACCACAGATTTGTAAAAGTGATGTTCCTTTTGAGATCAGTTTCTTAACAATACTGTATGATTTAATTATAATTTCTAAATAAACATTGAAGAAGTCAGAGCAAGCAGAATTAACAAGTCTTCAGATCACACATCTGTATTTTTGAACACAGAGCTGCTTCACCACAATTTGCAAAAGTTTCTTCTATACAGAATACACTGTGTTACCAAAAATGATTTCAAGACTCCACAAAATGAAGTCTGTTGCAGAATCTTTTGTGGTATGTTCTGTCCAAATCAAAATCTGTGAGCCGTGAAGATATCAAACATACTTGAGACAGCCTGCCTTAGCACACCACAGCAGACTTCAGCAGCACGGCTCACCTGCACCTCCTGTACGTTCAGAAATCAGAGTCCCTACAGAATGCTGCAAAAGCGTGTAACACATCTTTTCCAGAAGCTGTAAGGAAGGTTCAATGGCGTCACAGCCGATTCCAGTTGGACGGATAGAGTGCTATCTTCCTTTTCACACCTACTCAAATTTTCCTGCACTAGCCCACCCAACCTTTGTATCAGAGCTTGTGCAGCTGGGCAGCAACTCTGTTGCAATCTGTCCTTCCATAAAGGGTTTTCAGCTGTCCGAGGTCCCTGAACAAGTCTGGGCAACTGTGCAAGCATTATGTACCAACACTTCAGCCCTAAGACAGACCAGTTTTAGATGGTAAGAAACTCTGCTTTTAGTCTAACAGCTATTTTAGCAATCTCAATACAATCTCAATCTCCTCACCTACAAGGTACAAAAAGGTGAAAATAGAAATATTACTACTATTTTTTAAATGAAAAAAACCCCACTATATTTGTGCAGAGACAAAGAAAGAAGGAAATCTGCTCAGCAAGAAAAGGAACAGTAGCTTTCTTCCATAACTTTATGATAAAACAGCAAAACCTGCACACGTTTAAAATTACTGATCACAAATTTAGCTTGTATTGTGCATTTAAGGCTGGAAAGAGTGGATGAACTATTGCAGAAGAATTTTTGTCACTGACACTTAAAAGAACTTCAGCTTATATATGACCAAGAACTCAATGTGACATGCAAAAAAACCCCAAATAACCTACTGTCCAGAAATATGGAGTTGAACATAGACAAAAACCTACCGAGTGAGTTTTTTTCTTCCAAGTGCCTCTTCCCAAAGGTCTTATTTTGAAAGTTTGTGTCCAGTCTGCCACTGAAGGACTGTGCAGCATTCATTGGTACTCGAGCATCAGAAAGATCATCTTCCATAAATGCTCTTGCACTTTCTGCAGCCTCCACTTCCAGGTAACTTTTTGGTGTTTGGAGAACATTAATATTATTTTCTGCTTTAGCAGTAGCAATGCATGAAACTGCTCCAGACTCTGTTTTTATCAGATGCCCTTCTCCAAAAGACTTAGTCTCTTCTTGCTGCACACTATTTTTAAATAACATTAACTGCTTGTTTTTCTTACTACACGGTACAGACTCAGGCATTTTGATATGGTGAGTTGGGAAAGACTTCACTTCCTCAGGGCTGATGCTTTTTAAGTCAAAGTCTTCACTGAAGCTTTTCTCAGTTTTGGATTTCAAGATCACTGTATCAGTTAGAGAACTTACATGTCGACCACTCTCTTTAACTGAACTAAGTTGATCTGTAACACAAAGCCCACTGCTAAAAAAGTCATCAGATTCTTTTAAAATTGCCTTTGCTTTTTCATAGGCATTTTTAGAGACTGTTACGTGCTTTCCACTTGCAGTGCTGAACCCAAAAGCTGGACTTGAAATAAATTCAGTGCTGGCATTTTCTTTCCCTTTTGGTGATGCTATCTGCATTTTCCTAGGAGCTACTTCAGTGTGCATTTCAGATTTTTTAACATCTGCCTCTTGTACATGTGAGGAATGATCACCTTTCATTTCAGAAAAGAGCTGCCTAGCTTTCCTGAGTGATTCTTCTGCGAGCTGCACAGGCTTACCACTTGCTGTATTAAAAAATCCAAGATTGCTGATAGAAGAATCTGACTGCCTTATCTGCATATCTGGAACAGGCAAATGCCCTAAAAGCTTGCTATTCTCTTCAAAGCATTGTCTCGGAGAATTTGGAACAGATTTTGCATCTAGAAACATGTTGTTTTCTTGGTGACCATTTTCACTAGCCCTTGCATTTACTTTAATAAAATGGGATGTGGCTGAATTAATCTCTTCACTTCTTGTAGCATTTAAAAACTTTGCAGAATTAGGACACTCGGGATGAATGACAGATGATGAATTTCCAGCAATTTCTGTTTGATTAGTTCTTGAGTTAGTCTCAATTTCATATTTTACAGATTCACTGTAGTCTTCTTGAAACATTTGTCTGACTCTTGCTAGTGCACTTCCTGAAACAGAAACTGCTTTACCTTTTGCTGTACTGAACACAATTTGTTTCATATCATTCTTTTGATTTTCAATATTAAGTGGTATTTCTTTTAAGCTAGTTAAATTAGTTTCTTCTTCAGGAAGACCAACTAGTGACTGGCTTTGGCAAGCTTTAACTATGGTGTCTGTGAAGCAGTCTGTATCAGCAGAAGGTTCCTTTAAATGTTCTAAGTCGCATTCCTTACTGTCACAGTTCAAATGAGAAGAGCTACTTTTTGAAGTTAAAAGGAAGGCTTGATTAGATTTATTGTTAGTGTCCTCAACAAATAAAGTATCTTTTGTATCGCCAGGCACACAATTATCTTCAAGGTCATTTGATACTTTCATTAAAAGCAGAGATGCAGCAGAGTGCGCAGGAAAACCATGCATGTTTTCCAAATCATCCCTCTCTTTCGCTGAGTTTTCTGTCTCTCTCTTCACAGACAGTTTTCCATCTCCAGACAAAGGAGTTCTACTCAACGCATCGCTCTCCTGTCCAGGAAAGGATTCCAATTCTGACTTTCCAAGTCTGACACCAGCTTTTTTGTGTCCATGTGACGTTACCAAACTTCTTTCACAATCTTCACCTAGATTAATAAACGCATCTACGGTATCAAGAATCATAGCACGTTTAATGGGGCTGCTCTCTACCATCTGCTTAAATTGATCTCCTGGCTCTTCAGAAACAAGCTTGTTAGTAAAATTAAGTTTTTCTGGATCACATTGAGCACGGCTTTCAATACAGAAATCATAGTCCTCAACGCAGTTTTTACCACACTTCCTTTTCTTTAAGGGGTTCACAAAATTGTCATTATGTTCCTTTTCTACATCAATGTTTTCTGCAAAAAACTGTTCAGCTTTAGCCAAAAATCCATCAGCAACTGTTATCTTCTTGCCACTAGCAGTATGAAAACCAGTCAGATAACTCCCTTTCACTTCATTCTTTTCAACATCCACCTCTTGCTCAGAATGTATTTGATGATGATGGTGAGAACCTATTTTTATTCTGCTTTCATTCACTAACAGGTTCTTATCATGAGTAGTGTCTTCTCCTTCCATATTCTCAGGATTTGTCTTTTGTTTATCAGAGTTCTCCAAAACATTTACATCTGTTTCTCCACATTGTACATCGAACAAGTGTAGAGAATGATCAAAAGCTGCATCAGAAATTGATGAATCACCATCAGCTGGAGTTTGAAATTTTTGTGACAAATGTTCATTTCCCTTTCTTTCTCCTTTCTGATTAGGAGATAGGTTTGCCATTTCATCTGCTATCCCTAAACTATGTTCTTCTGCTGTTGCATTAGCATCTCCTAGACATGTTACATCTAATGAGTCTTCTTGCAAGCTGCTTTCAACTTGGCAATCTCCTTGATTCAAAAACCGTTTGGAAGTTTTATCATTTTGGTTGTGTTTTTTAATGGATGACAGACTGTTGATGATAGTGTTAGTACTTCCGAAATCAACATTTTTATTATAATTTGTTGATCTTTTTGTTTGATTTTCCGTATCTTCCTTGCACAGTGTACTAATATTTCTTACATTTTTTTTCTGTGCATGGTGGGAAACAGAACCTGTATGGGAAATGGCACCTACACTTTTGAAATCTGAAACACAAACCGTTTTTCCTTTGTTTGCTTTTGTCGGGCACCTGACAAAATTACAGTTAGGAGACATATGCCCATTTGAACTGTGACAACTAGTATTAGTTTCAGAAGATTTAAACAAATAGTTCTCATCATCCAAGTCCCTGAAGAGCTCTGCAGATTTGATCAAAGCCTCCTTAGAAATATTTATTTTTTTACCTCCAGCTGAAGTAAAGCCTACAAAATCAGAAAAGCTCTCCTGTTTAGCTGCTGGAAACTTTGCATCAGATGTTCTATTTTCATTTTTGTCTAAATTAGCAAAAGTAACATTTTGGTCATGTTTATGAAACACCACTGCGTTTTCTTTTTCGTATTCCACCACTTTAGAGTCGCTGTTTATGTCTTCCTGCTTAGCACAGTGCTCATCACTTTTTACTTGATTTTCAGATTTAAAAGTTCTACAAAAATTAGCAACTTTCCTTGTTTCAGAAATATTTTCCACATCTTTTGTTCCACATGTTTCTAAAGTTCCAAACTGTTGAAAGACATGACTTTGTGTAATGCTACTTTGCTTTCTAAACTGAGTAAATTCAAACTGACTACCAGTTTCTTCCAAGATGCTGGAAAGTTCTGCAATTTCAGCTTCTTGGCTTGCTGTCAAAGCTTGATTAATTTCTTGCAAGGATTGTTGACTTCTAGGAAAGTTTTTACACATGCCAACTTTATGTGGAATGAACTGTGTATGCCTGGGCTCAAGAAAACTTGTCTGTGAATCTGAAGAATCAGACAAATTGCTGCCCAATTTGCTTTCTGAATCTGAGAAAAACGTATTTTCCTTTTTAACTTGATTTGAAAAGTTTCTGACTCTTTCTGTGGAAGAGGCTTCAAAGTATTCATTTTCAATATCCTTGAACAGCATTCTGCCTTTTGCTATACTGACTTCAGATAATTTAATCTGCTTATTGGAAGCAGTCTGAAAGCCACCAAAGCCCAGGTTCAAACTGCATACATTAAGACTTCCTGATGATTTCCCTTTATACTTCAAGTTCTCCTTTGACTTTGCACTGGAACACATAGGTGTTACTTGTTTATCTTCTTCAGAAATTACTTCATTTAAAGAATTATCATCTATACAATCTAACAACTCTTCAGCAGTCTCTGCAGCTACATTACTGGAAGCAGCTGCTTGAGGGCTTTCATTGTTTTCAACTGACTTTGGCTCCTGATTGCTGGCTACAGGTTCTGAAAAGGCAGCTGCATCTGTTTCGTCCCCTTGTTTTAATCCAGTACTATCATCTTCTAAGCATTTTATTCCCAAAGGTCCAAGTACTTCTCTGCAATCAACTACTGACCACTGGTCTGTAGCATGTCTTTGATCAGTTGATATTTTATTGCCACAGTCACTACTGACTCTATTTATGCCAAAGTTGATCTGATTCAAAGTATTACTGAAACCGATGTTTGTCACAGATGTTGTGTCATGGTGCATATCGACCAAATGTTCATTATCCCTAGGAGAAGACCATGCAAGTTGTTCTTCAATGCTCCGAGGTACAGTAGCCCTATCATTCATATTAGCACTCATATACTTCTCTTCCTTGCATTTCCGTAAGCAACAGTCTTTAGGGAGCAATCTGGAACGCTTTTGTGCCATTAAGCGTGCTGAAGTTAGAACTTTACGCTTTATATTTGAAATTATTTCACTATTTAAAGAATCTGTTGTGTCTTCTTTCCGTGTATTAGATACTTCTAAGCAGTTTAATGATGTAGCAGGTTGATCCTCTCTTGTATATTCCCCCAAGACGCTCAGGTCTTGTTGCTTCAACCTATTGTTGAAGAAATTATCAGACGAGTTATCCATTATATCCATCTTTGAAGTACAAGTGCTGAAATTATTTTCCTTGATATTCGTTTGCAAATGCTTTCTCTCAGCAAGAAGCAAACAGTCTGCAAGAGAAGACGTTACAGGAAAAAATGTATTAATAAAGTAGTTCTCATTTATTCAAACACACACAAAATCAGATTTTCATAAAATGTTGGCTCATGATTTCTACACATGCTTAACACCTTGACAAGATTTGACATCTGTTTAAGCTAATCATGTTCTAACAGCCAGAAACAAATGAGCAGCCTGCAGTTAATGCCATCAGTTAAAAAAAAATAAATTAAACAAAATTTGTAATGAAATTTGAAGAGATGGGCTTCCATTCCCTATGTCTCAACATAAGGATTTGTTTCAAATTTTCAAGAAAAGTACTTTAATAGAATAACAGAATTACTTGGGTTGGAAAAGATCTTTAAGATCAGAGTCCAACCATCAACCTAGCACTGCCAGCTCCACCACTAAACCACGTCCCTAAGCACCATATCTACACATCTTTCAAGTATCACCAGGGATGGTGACTCCACCACTTTCCTGGGCAGCCTGTTCCAGTGCTTGAGAACCCTTTCAGTAAAAAGGTTTTTTCCTAATGCCCAATCTAAATCTCCCCTGGTGCAACTTGAGGTCATTTCCTCTCCTCCTATCATGACTTGTTCTTTGGGAGAGGAGACTGACTTCCACCTCGCTGCAACCACCTTTCAGGTACTTGTAGAGCGATAAGGTCTAATACTATGTAATTATTCTACCAAGAGCAATAGCTTAAAAAAAAAAAAAGTATGTGCTTGTTTTCATTATATAGTTTGTTTTCCGAAATATTTTGTGCTTCTGGAAGAAACAGAGGTACAGTCTTAAACCCCCTAATTTTAGAAAAATAACAATACAGCTTTACTATTCTTTATGATCTCTTAGAACAGTTATCAACTCCGACAGGATGGCCCTTGACACTACGGATGTCTGAACTGCATTGACAAAGGTAATTAATCATGTCAATTAGAATAATGGGTTAAGGTGGAAGTTTCTATTCCAGAAACTAATCTGAGACTAAACCAGTAAGTTAGCACCAGACTATTTGAAAATAATGTTATTCTGTCACTATTATTATAACAGACCAATTCTATATCTTGATTCCTAGCCTAGTGAGCTGTGGAGCTACTTTATCACAAACAAGATTTTACACATTTTTGTCTACAACATTTACATAAAAGATTCTTAATAAGTAAATACAGAATCCTCCACAAATAATGAAAAACTTAAAAATATACCTTGCTCATCAACAGTGGCCACATGACAACCTTTAAATTCACAGGAACCAGATTCTGAATGTGGTAATACAGGATGAATAGGTGATTCAGAGGTTACTTCTTTCTGTATTTTTTCTTCTTGATACAGTAAAGTATTATTTATTGTATAAATAAATCTCTTACATCTCTTTCTCAAGCTGGGTATCATATTTAGGCTTTTAAAGCCAGACTTGGTAAGAGTATTTTCGCTATTTGTTAAATGTAGGTCATTGCAATTATCTGGAGATGTAGCAGCACATCCAAGTGGGTGAGGCAGAACATCACTTATGACAGATTTAGAAGTTGCTTTTAAATGCTTGGAAAAGCTGCCATTGTAGACTACAGAATACTCTGTGACATTTGTACTTTCAATTAAAAAAGAATTACAGTTTATGAAGCTCATTTTGGAAACCTCAGCTGTACATCCTTTTACTAACTTGGGATCTTGAACACTCAGAGACACAGATTTTACTGGAGTTATTTCCGATGTTGGGTTGTTTTCAGAATTTTTCACTTCATAGCACCTTTCTGACAAACTGACATTCAACCGCTTTTGTGCTTTTATCAAGCCTGAAGTATTCAGTAAAGATGCTTCCACAGCATCATCCATGGTCATTAGTACTGACTTCTCTTCTAAATTTTTCTCTCCACATAAGTCAGAGGGTGGAGAGCTACACATAGACATTTCCAAGAGAGTTACATCAAGATCAGACAAGTTCAGCTGAGACCACTGGCTTGAAGATTGCACATCTTCTTTCACAGGCTTCTCTATCTCAAATGACTTTTGTGTTCTATAACCTTGCACATCTCCTGTGATCCTAAATGACTCCAATTCCTTTTTGTGTCCTATTAAACAGCCATCTTTACCATCCCCTGTATCTTTATCTGTGTTTTGGAGTAAAGAATCTTTCATTTCAATAGAGTGGCTTTTTTCAGTCCAGCTAGTTTTTTTCGCTCCCAGTGAAATGCCAGTCTTTCTTCTAATAGGGTGCTCAGAAGGAACATCTCCCTTTGCTTGTGCTTTATCTGGGCTTACTGCACATTTCTCTGCTGCATCCAGAGCACATGGCCTCAGCAGAAGAGTTCCATCAGACTCAGCAGGCATGCTAAATGTGTCCTCGAAGCTATTCATCTCAGCAAATACGCCATCTAACATCTCCGACTCTAAACAGTTTAGAGAAGATGGGGAGAGGAAGAGAAGTAAAAAATTACCTTTTAGCAAATAACTTAGGAATAGCATAGTGTTTCTATAGGTAAATGCAGCTTTCAATTTTATGGCAATTACCTTTACTCAGGAGTGAGTTTGGAAAGATAAATCTTTAAAGTAGGTTACTCTTCAAGAGCAACTGTGGAGGAAACAGGAGGCAAAGGACATACGAGCAGGTGCTTCCTGAGGACTGTGGTGGTGGTTAAGCAGGTTTCCAAGATTAAACCTAGCTGTCTCAAAAGACTTATTTTTTTTTCTTATGGACAAGAGAACAAGTAGTAAGTCTTACAAGATAAACTCTAGATTTTTTCCTTCAAAATTTATACCAGATGGTAAGCACCAAACACCTTAAGAAACTGCATATTTTTGTCTAGAACTGGCAGCCTAGGAAACTGTTATTTAAGGATTACTTTTGCTTTGATATATTATATATTATAAGCATAGGGTACTGAACCCATTTCTGACACTGAAGTTAAATATGAACCACTTGCTCTGATCAGGGTTATAAAGGGACTGAATGATGTAATTTTGTTTTTTGAATTTAAGAGTTCTAATATTAAGTTTTGGGCAACAAATCAGGGTAAAATACCCAAAATGTTACAGAATTTCTTATTTCCCATTAGTTTTTCAATTTAAATAGCTTCCCAGTCAATATACCAATAACTGTATTTGTCTTAACTCTGAATTCAGGTTATATACCTACAGCAAAGCTGTGAATTCCACTACAAGGGCCAGATGCCAAAAGCTTAGTGCTATATTGTTAAAATGGCCAGGCTTAAGCTTACTTAAACTAGGGACATGAACCTTAGGAATTAATGACTGGGTTATAAATGAATATGCTTAACAACTATATGCAACTTCAGTGTGAGGTGTTAGTACACAACAGTGGACATCTTGCAGTCTGTGGTTACACTAAATGTAAAACAGTTTTAAAAAATTTCCTTTTCCTCCAAATTATTACAACTAAAAATCAAAAAAATCCAGAAAAAAAAATCTTTGAAATAACTGGTAGTTCTTGTACTTTGGACTGAATGCATATATTCAATCTCACTGTTATTAAGGACAGAACTTGTACATTATAAATAGTCTCTTCATATCCTTAAAACCATGTAGATATTCAAGTCAATATTTATTTTCTTTGACTGAAACAAAACGTATATCTAATAAAACTGATTGCCCTTCATGATCATATGACACTATTCCAGAGAAGACCAATATTTGAAAGCTACAAATGTGAAGGTTTGAGCTATCCTTCTTTTCACATTGCACTTCAAATGTTAATATAACTATTATCAAAAAGGGAAGATGGGGGGGTGGGGAAAGACATATTTGTAAAAGATATTTTGTACTTTAAAAGAAATGGGTTTCTTTTTCCTCTTATTTTCAGTCAGACACTGTTTTAACTAGCCTTCTCTACTGTACTGTGGGATGTAATAAGCCATTTTGGTACACAGAACAGGACATTAATTTGTCCTTAATTTTTATAAGTATTTTACTGACGACAGATTACATGAATATGTTTGATAGCAACTACATTTTTCTTAGCATGCTTGAATCTACAATATAAAAACAGCAGTATATATCATGCTGCAAGCAATCATGCTTCCTGAGCCCAGCATTCCCCGTTCTCCTCATCAAATTCTAACCTGAGTCTTTCACAATTCTTACATGTACCACTAAATATTTCCTGAGCAGTCCATTCAAATTCAGATAAGAAGACATACAATCCTAAGGATTTATGATCCTGACTAGAGATTGACATAATCTCTACAACACCCTTTTACACCCACACGTTTAACAGATGTTAATATTCTTCCCTTCTGCCACCATTTCTCAACAAAAATCAAAAAGCTCACACTGAAATGTACATTTTCACTTGTTCACTAACATGATCTAAGAACACAGAATGAAAACATTTTTTTCTCTTGGCTGAGTATTTTCTGCATACATTTTAAAAAAAAACATTTCTTTTTCCGAAAGGATTTGTCACGTTTTGAACTACTGATAGGTGAAGTAAATTAACAAAGGATACAGCAAGACCAAAAAAACAAGCTCACCACAGAATGAGTACTGGGGTGAAACTTCATGATAAAGCTAAACCTATTTAATAGCCAGAAGTTGTAGTCTTGCTCCCCCTTGAGCCTGTAACATTTCTTCTCTCAGCTCTCCCATACAGTCTCACACCTTCACTAACACCAGTACTAGTGACTCAACAGAAACTGATTCTCTTTTTTATGGCCAGATTAGCTTTACAAAGTTGAATCAATTCAGGAAGTGGGAGTATACAGTTGGCAGAAGAAATAAGCCATCGGATCAACACAAGACATGCAACGCAACTTTGCCATCAGTCTTGCTTCACAGTAAAGTAGTAAAGTATACCAGGTAAAGCATACCAAAATCTTTGATGTCATCTTCAGCATTTAGCTTTACTGTCTCTGGTACGGAGAGCACACTTGTATCACTCATCTCAGGACATTTATCATGGTTGGAAAAAAAGTTGTGCAAAACCTGTAAACCAAAGACATAAGCTGTTACATACATTATGTATCAGTATGTGTCACTTTAACAGTAAAGCAAGCAACTCTAAATATTTAATGCAATACCTCTTAAAATGAAAATTATACCGGTACATTTGAAAATGAATAAGCAGATAATCCCCTTTTTCAATGCAAACCAGTTTTCATTCTATAATCAATTTAACGGCAGTGAATAGGTCCAGCAGTTTACTATGAGCAAGCCTTCCAAAAAGGAACAAAGGAGATATGAGGAAGAAGAAAGACAGTTACAAGCTAAAATAAGCAAAACATTTGTTAACTGTGAAGTTTTAGATAGCTAAGAATCAAACATAAATTGGTAATTGAATCCTATGAGCACTATTCTTGGTTTTCAGTCTGAATGATCACTCAGCTTTCATATACACAAAGTAAAATTACAATTTTGCTGGAGCTCTCTCTTTCCCAACAATATCAAAGGACTTAAATTAATACTCAATTTCAACTCTTAGTATAGTGATTGAGCACAAAAAGTTATTGGACAATATAAGCCAAACAAAAACTCCCAAAACTTTGACAGAAGAGGAAGAAAAATAAACAAACCCTCAGATAAGTAGTATATTGCAGTCCCTAAACTTGATTTCTCTTTGAATTACTCCCACTGTTGCTGAGTCCAAGTGATTTTTTTTTTTAAATACAGCAAAAATATTCCTCAGAGGGGGTTATTTGTGAAAATACCATCTACAGCCAGGTTTTAGAAGTTTAGTTTTGTGAACAGAAACTTTTAAAAATAGCCAGATGGGAGGGCCTAGAATGAAAACGACAGAATTTTTTATTCTTGGCTCAAGGAATGTAAACATGTAACTAAATAGCTTAACTGAAATTAAAGAACAGCATAGCTCTTAAAACTACTTACTATCTCAGCTCTTTCATCCTGTTGCTTTGCTCCAGAAATAGAATCACTCTCTCTAGCTTTAGAAGAAAGACAAACAAGTCAATTCATTTGCTCCTAAGCAATTTGCTGAATGTGTTCAAATGTAGTTGTGCTTTGGGAGGGTTTTCTTTGGATTATTTTAAATGCAACTGAACTTCGTAAACAAAAAACTACTAAAAACTAACCAAAATTTCTAACTAAAAAGTCCTACAGGTGAGTCTGAGAGACAGTGTACAAAAGCAGTTTCCTAACGGCATAGAACATCCCAAATCATATGTTGTAGTTGCTGCTATGTAGGTAGCACCACCCTGAGCCTACCACCACCGCCGATCCCCTTTCCAGCAGTTATTCATGGCACTACTCTACTTTTTTTGTCAAAGGACCAGGACGAGATCCTTCAGACCTGTCAGGAATTTGTTTTTTCCATTTCTTCCCACAAGAGCACTCATCTCTTCTCACCTACATTACAAAAGGAGAAAGTGAACCCTATTTTTAATATGCCTAAAGAGCAGGATATTCAAGTGACATTTTTCATAGAAACAGCATCTAGGTTCCATGTAGCAGCGAAACGAC
>NW_010184681.1:0-6424 GCF_000695765.1 Mesitornis unicolor | reverse complement strand
CCTTTGACAGGTGCCAGATGGCAGAGAGTGGGCATCATCATTATGAAATGCTAGGCTCATCCGGAAAGTGGGAGAATGAGTAGGAGAGCTCAAACCACAACTTGTCTCCCAGAAGAACACCATTAAGCTATGGGTACTTTCCCCAGCCTTCCTTTTCAAGTCACATCATTCTGAGCCAAGGAACACGCAAAATGGTACAACCCAGTAGCCTTGTGATGGTACCACCCCCTCCCTGTCATCAGAGGAATCATAAAATCTCTCAATTTGGATTTAAAATAATCCATAAGGATCACAGCGTCCAAATCCCTGCTCCTTGCAGGACTACCTAAAACTAAACCATGTGACTAAGAGCATCATCCAGACGCCCCTTGAACTCTGACAGGCTTGGAATCATGACCAATTCTTGCATGAGGGGATTCCCAATTTTTAGATGCATTCTTAGTATGCTTTATATGCTTGCATGCTCTATAACAGTGATAGTTTAACATTAAAAAGCAATGTCAGGAGATAATCCAGGTCTTTCCATTTTCTCAAGAGTTTTTGTCAAAAAATCAAAGTCAAATTTCATTTTGCTTATCATATGCTAATGAAATCCCAGTTACAGCAATACCTTAGGACAAGGCTTGATGTTTAGCATTAGTACCACTTTAACAGTTATCAGCCACTTATTCAGAGTTATGCTGGCACAGCTGTTTGTGCAGCTGCGCAGTAAATGAGGTCTAGGAATTGCCCTGTCCAAATAACCCAGGAAATACAGTATTCAGTGAGACCAGCCTGTCTCACTGCATCAATATGATGGCAGGCACAGTGAGATGGGTTAAAAATGCTGAAGCCAGCACTGCTGCTGGAACGTTTACTCAACGAACTACCTCCTTAGACTTCATAAACATACTCGCATGACTTAATCTAATAATATCTAGCTTTGTTACAGTGCAAAGCAATCATTATCTAATCCTCTTTCTATGCTTTGCTATGTTATTTCTAAATTTATATTCCCTAATCCCTTATACAAAGGAAGAAAACTTTTGAAAAGCAGTGACACAGTTAACTTCATTTCTTCCTTTTACAGCAGAGTTAAAGTCACCCACTAAGCAACACCCTAAGAGTTTTGCCCTTTTTAATAAAAATAAAAAAGCAGTTCACACTAAGTGAGCTTCCCATGTCAAAATCAGAAGTTTAACCCCGAGTTCACTTTTAGAAATACCTATTATCACTGTCGCACCAAGTGTAGGAGGTGTGGCTAAAGAACTTGACCAGGACATATCTGGATCCACTTCTGCTCCCAGACTTTCAGAAATACGTTTTGGGGTTCTGACCTAGAAATATATTTAACAATTATTATTTCTGAGCAGAATTATAAATGCACTACAAAGGAAAAAGAAATCAGAATGCAGGAAGAAAATATTCACCTCCAAAAGTTTTGGTGTGCAAAACAAGCTTCCATAAGGTCCTGAAAAACATTAGGTCATACAGGGATTAAGTAATAGCTAAGACAATAAGGATTTGTAGCTACAGATATCAAATATTTTGTAAAACCAAAAAGTGAAAATACAAACCAGGAATATTACTTCTCTGAGGTGTTCTGTACATATTCCTTAAAATAGTTGGACTGTAAAACAAAACCAAATTAAAAAAATAATTTAGCTTCTCAATTTCTGAAAATAAGCAAACATTTCAGACATTGCATATATTACTGCCTCCACTATTCTCTTTCTTTACAACCATAGCTATTTCCCTGACTCCATAAAATGTAGGTTTCTCCTAACCATCAGGCAGTATTTTAAACCTTACCATAAGTTTATTTCCAACTGCAAAACACTTCTTTTGTGAAATACGCTATTTTTCAGTGATGATTTATCCGACAAAGAGCATAACAGATTTCAGTATAGCCATGCATTTCTTAATATGCTGTATGAAACCATGGAAATTGGTTTAACTTATTTTAATTAAATAATTAGTTTAACTGTTCTTATAATCAACGTGAGTGCTTTGAGCGCTTTATCTGAAATATATACACTTAAATGTAGAAATCAAGGCTATTCCTAAAACAAAAATCTCAGTAAATATTACAAACAGCTTTATAAATTACTACTTGAGAAGCACATGATACATCACTACTCCTCTTTCTTGCACTGGATGTTGAGGATTTGAGAAGCTGAAATAATGTCAACAAATGCCATGCCAGCTGTGAAGGAGTAGAAAAATGGAAAGGAAGAACATCTGAAAGCAAGGAAATTTTCAAAATTGGCTAAACTTTTATTTTCAATTCACTTAGCAACCTATAAGTATTGCAAACATACCAGACAAACAAGATTATTCACTGCTCTGAAAAAGTCTTCCAGTCAAATATAGTGGTTTTAATATTGATTTTTGCATAAAATTCAGGTTTTTTTATATTTGTGCTGACATATTTAGCATACCTAGCAGCAAGGCAGTTGCGGTAAGTACTAGGAGGAGTAGCAAGTATTTCATTTTCTTGATCTATTTTTCTTCTTGTGATACTTGGGCTTATCAAATTCTCTGTGCCTACAACACAGAATATAACAATCAGTACAACCTTGCAAAACTATAAGTAACAGTTTTGACTTTGAAGTTTAAAGACAAGCCTTAAAAATGTCATATTTTTAGTTAAAAACAAACAAACAAAACCCCCCGCAAAACAAAACCCCAAATACTACTTTCTCCTCTAGTGTTCAGAACCTGTTCAAATTTTATACCCAAACAATAGCAAACACATTTCAAATACACAGCCAAAAAACCCCTCATGATGTCACTTTATTCACTTGATATATACATGTTTCAGTATATTTCCTTGATATTAAAGTCTCATATTCTGTTTCAGTTTTACTATACTGTATTGTGCCTTTCTTGTCATTACACAAGCTATTCTTAGGAGAAACTCAATATGTGCAAATATGCATTTCTATCAGCTTTCTCTCACATTTACTTAAGACCTGCACTTCTTGATCTGAATAAGCTGCATAAAGCAAAAATTGTTTCTGGAACTGCTAGTGAAGGCACTGCCACTGGTAGCAGAAGCAGTTTATATGTTATGCATCTCCAGGCAAAAGAGAAAGAGCATGCCCACCAAAGCATCTGCATCCTCTGAATAGTGATCCCCTCACATGAACAAGCAACTACTCAAAAGAATTCTTACTCAGAAATTTCCAAACAACTTCCATATCAGAAATTATACCCAGGTTTCTGCTTTTCTCTCTGCTTCACCAAAGTGAAATCCATCAACTTCCATCCATGCTCTTGTTTTCACAAGAACAAAATTCAGGTACACAAGCCAGTTGGCTCTAACCAAGAAAACTAAAAGATCGTAGGCCAGTCACAGGTAACTATAGAAACTTTGGTAATAGTCCTTCCCATCCTTCAGGACTGTATACAAACGTCCACATGCACGAACACAGAGCAACAGTAACCATTTTGAAACAGAAGAATCATAATGTTCCTTTGTTAGCAATTCATGAAACAATATCAAGACTTCACGAGGGACTTAACCTTGTAAAAGTCCAAATAGCTAAATTTAGAAGAAACATGTTCTCAGCTGAGAATGAGTTGAGTTCAGTAGTAAATTTAGGGAAAAAACCAAGGTATCAATATTCCATGGAAGCAATATTATAAAGTATATTTGAAGAGTAGCACAGTTGAAAGACTTTGCTTTAGGATCCAAGAACGATTCTGGTAATAAAGGGAGTTGTGTTACGGTTATTATTAGGAGGGCACAGACACAGTAGATGCACAAATTGGATAGGAGTTAGATATTCTTCCAAAGAAAAGATTCTTAGATTGTTCTTGCTTACATTCTCCACAGAAAAGGTTCTTCTCTCTGTCCAAGGAGGACAGGTACTATGGCTTGGAGGTAAATCAAAAAGGAGCAGTGACGTGTACTTTCATAGTGTACTTGGGACTTGAAAATAGTGTAGTGAGAAGAACCTCATAAAGGTGGCAGAAATCCTTGTCTCCAAATGTAGAAGTGTAGCTTCTTTCTATGACTTTTAGTTTTACTAACTCCAAGAGCTCAGTACTTTGAATCTTTTGAAGAAAGGTTAAGGAGCGCCCTACAGATCATCTCATGATAAGCACCATTCTCTCTCTTGAAAAGACTTCCAGAGATTTTGGATAAAACAAAAATCAGACTGCTAGGAAAAATTCACTGTGATTCTCAGTCACTAGGTTACACTAATAAGCTCGTATCTTGCTATGTCAACAGTATTTAGAGCATTAGGACCATGACAATATCTTTTCTACAGGGAACTTTGCATGTACATTACCAATTTACTGCAAGGCTGAATTCATTATTGAGATTAATTCTGCAATTTTGTAGGTGATCTTCATAAGCCTACTAAGATGACCTTTCTTACCTATACAATTTCTGCAGCAGCATTATTTATTATATTAATAATCACCAACTACCACAACAAAAAGTAAAAAAAAAAAAAAACCAGCAACCAAGCCTCTTGCTTCTGGAGGGCACAAGCAGCCTTTAAGTACAACTTTAAAAAAATATACTCACTTGCTCCCATCTTTTTCTGATCCAGTTCTTTTCCAGGAGAAGAATAAGGTGGCAGTATCATGTTTTCTTCTTTAAAAATCAGTGGAGTTGATGCCAGCTGACTGTATGTGGAGGGTTTTGCCCTTGGAGTTTTAAACAGTGTTTGATCAAGCCAGCCAATGGGACCACCAAGCTCTCCTAACAATTTAGGCTCATATGAGGGTGCTTCTGAGCTCAGTTCTTCAAACCAGTTGAGACTGATAGGCCCTAAGTCTATGAAGAAAAACATACAGAAAACCACATTAAAAAAAAGAAAATAAAAATAAAAGAAATCTACCAAATGGCATGCAAATAACACATGACAAGAAGTATGAGCTCATATGTTATTGAACCAGGATATAAAATAGAAAACTTCATTCTATATATGATACATGTCAAAGAAGACCATATTTATTTCTAAATTAATACAAATGAATGCTCCATGTAGGATATGAAAACACATTAGCCATTTAAATGCTAGCAGGAAAACATATTGCTCCTTCCACTGTCATACTTCTGTTTGTAGATGCTTTTGAACTCTAATACCCACAAAGTATAAAAGAATGCCTGCCCAAATTCTAAGAACATTAGCAAAACTAATCAAAGAGCAAATAAATACCCAATTAATTTAAAAGTATAGATCTGGCTTTCAGTTTATCTTTTATTTTACTCAGACTGGCAAGTTAAACAGGTTCCTTTTAAGACTAATAAATCATATGACTACAAGTGCATTTGGCAAAAGACTAAACCTGGCCTGTACATGGGTCATAAGGAAGTCATAGCTAAAAAACAAGTACAGAAAAATAGCTACAAATAAAACTTTAACAGAAATATATTTTTTTAAAAGGTAAATATTAGTGAATATTTGGGGCAAGTAGAGCTGCTAACAAGTGGCCTAACACTTTTATATGAAATATACAGCATATAGTAGATGCATACAATGTCCAGAAAGCAACCCTAATAAAAGTTATTCACTGTAGACAAGCTGTACCTGATTCACTGCAATGTGTCTTAAATATTTCAAAGAAAGTCAGTCTTTCCACAGGATCGTGAGCCATTTTCTGAACCATAACATCACTGGAATAGTTGAAAAATCTGAGAAGAAATAAGAACACACTTACACAGTGCTATTCGAATGCCGTGGGGCTGCAAGTCTTCCCCCTGCTTTCCTGCATTTCTGAGTAGATGTGCTGTAACCCAGCCTGTTCAGCTTTAGGACTGTGATGTGTGCGTTCAAACACAATGATGGACTCAGTATGAAAATGACAGACAAGAAGAGCATAGGGAATTATCCCAGAGGTAATAAAAATACTCGGCAAATACAGGGGTGGGTGGGTGTGTGTGTGGTGAAAATCAAGAGGCAATGGACAGTACACTTCTGACACTTTTGAGACTCTTATAAAAAATCCTCACACGTTACTCTCTGTTAGGATTGAATATACAGTATTACAAACTCTTACAACCATTACAACTTATGTGCCAGGAATTTGATTTAAAGTTGCTTTCAAGCAGAGCTGTCATTGCTAGCTTCACAGTTCCATTAAAAAGCAGGCGTAGGCAGCACTGCCATAGGAACTTCCCTGTTTATTTTCATACATTTACTGTTTCCACCGCAGAATCAGTTTCCCACGTGATGGCTGTATGATACACACTGCCTTACCAAAACGATGGGAAAGGCAGGCATTTAAACAAAGCGTAAAGGCTACCCCAAGGCAGAAAGTTAAGAAATCAAAAACTGCCTCAGAAATACATTTTAAATCACGGAGCGTCCCACACACGCTGCTTCCCGGTAAGGCAAGCTCCTCCCGGCCAAGCACCTCCAGGACGCTGCTTGTGAAGCCACCACCGGCTCACTCCGCAGGGCCTCAGAGAACGAGCCCAAGC
>NW_010184680.1:0-3404 GCF_000695765.1 Mesitornis unicolor | reverse complement strand
GAAAAATCAGCATTAGATCCCCAAAAAAGGGACTTTTGGACCCAAAATGACGATTTTTGGACCTAAAATAAGAATTATGAGCGAAAAGTCAGCACTAAGCCCCTAAAAAAGGGCCTTTTGGACCCAAAATGACCATTTTTGGACCTAAAATAAGAATTATGAGCGAAAAGTCAGCACTAAGCCCCTAAAAAAGGGCCTTTTGGACCCAAAATGACCATTTTTGGACCTAAAATAAGAATTATGAGCAAAAATTCAGCATTAGACCCCCAAAAAAGTGCCTTTTTGACCCAAAATGGTGATTTGTGGACCCAAAATGATGATTTTTCGACCTAAAATAAGAATTATGAGAGAAAAATCAGCATTAGAACCCCAAAAAAGGGCCTTGTTGACACCAAAATGACCATTTTTGGACCCAAAATGATGATTTTTGGACCCAAAATCTGAATTATGAGAGAAAAATCAGCATTAGAACCCCAAAAAAGGGCCTTGTTGACACCAAAATGACCATTTTTGGACCCAAAATGATGATTTTTGGACCCAAAATCTGAATTATGAGAGAAAAATCAGCATTAGAACCCCAAAAAAGGGCCTTGTTGACACCAAAATGACCATTTTTGGACCCAAAATGATGATTTTTAGACCTAAAATCTGAATTATGAGCAAAAAGTCAGCACTAAGCCCCAAAAAAGAGCCTTTTTGGACCCAAAATGTCCATTTTTGGACCTAAAATCGGGATTATGAGAGAAAAATCAGCATTAAGCCCCTAAAAAGGGCCCTTTTGGACCCAAAATGACCATTTTTGGACCCAAAATGTCCATTTTTAGACCTAAAATCTGAATTATGAGAGAAAAATCAGCATTAGATCCCCAAAAAAGGGCCTTTTGGACCCAAAATGATGATTTTTAGACCCCAAACTGGAATTATGAGTGAAAAATCAGCATTAAGCCCCTAGAAAAGTGCCTTTTTGGACCCAAAGTTACCATTTTTGACCCCAAACCTGCCTGATATAACAGAAAAAAGGGAATATTTACCTCAAAATCTCAGGTTTTACCTCAAAAATCTCAGTTTTCACCCCCAAAAATGATTGGTTGACCCCAAACCCACCTGATACGATAGAAAAAAGGGAATATTTACCTCAAAGATCTCGGTTTTTACCTCAAAAACCTCATTTTCTACCCCAAAAATGGTTGTTTGACCCCAAGCCCACCTGATGTGATAGAAAAAAGGGAATATTTACCTCAAAAATCTCAGTTTTTACCTCGAAAATGGTTGTTTGACCCCAAAAGAACTTGATTTCATAGAAAAAAAGGAATATTTACCTCAAAAATATTGAGTTTTACCTCAGAAACCTCAGTTTTCACCCCAAAAATGGTTGTTTGACCCCAAACCCACTGGATAAGATAGAAAAAAGGGAATATTTACCTCAAAAATCTCACTTTTTACCTCAGAAATCTCGGTTTTTACCTCAGAAATCTTGGGTTTTACCTCAAAAACCTCATTTTCTACCCCAAAAGTGGTTGCTTGACCCCAAACCTGCCTAATACAGTAGAAAAATATCAATATTTTGCCTTTTTGGACCCAAAGTTACCATTTTTGACCCCAAACCTGCCTGATATAACAGAAAAAAGGGAATATTTACCTCAAAATCTCAGGTTTTACCTCAAAAATCTCAGTTTTCACCCCCAAAAATGATTGGTTGACCCCAAACCCACCTGATACGATAGAAAAAAGGGAATATTTACCTCAAAAATCTCAGTTTTCACCCCCAAAAATGATTGGTTGACCCCAAACCCACCTGATACGATAGAAAAAAGGGAATATTTACCTCAAAAATCTCAGTTTTCACCCCCAAAAATGATTGGTTGACCCCAAACCCACCTGATACGATAGAAAAAAGGGAATATTTACCTCAAAAATCTCAGTTTTTACCTCGAAAATGGTTGTTTGACCCCAAAAGAACTTGATTTCATAGAAAAAAAGGAATATTTACCTCAAAAATATTGAGTTTTACCTCAGAAACCTCAGTTTTCACCCCAAAAATGGTTGTTTGACCCCAAACCCACTGGATAAGATAGAAAAAAGGGAATATTTACCTCAAAAATCTCACTTTTTACCTCAGAAATCTCGGTTTTTACCTCAGAAAACTTGGGTTTTACCTCAAAAACCTCATTTTCTACCCCAAAAGTGGTTGCTTGACCCCAAACCTGCCTAATACAGTAGAAAAATATCAATATTTACCTCAAAAATCTTGGTTTTCACCCCCAAAAATGGTTGGTTGACCCCAAACACACCTGATATGATAGAAAAAAGGGAATTTTTACCTCAAAAATCTCGGGTTTTACCTCAAAAACCTCATTTTCTACCCCAAAAATGGTTGGTTGACCCCAAACACACTTGATATGATAGAAAAAAGGGAATATTTACCTCAAAAATCTCGTTTTTTACCTCAGAAATCTCGAGTTTTACCTCAAAATCCCCATTTTCTACCTCAAAATTGGTTGTTTGACCCCAAACACACCTGATACCATAGAAAAAAGGGAATATTTGCCCCAAAAATTTCACTTTTTACCTCAAAAATCTCACTTTTTACCCTGAAAACCTCAATTTTCACCCCAAAAGTGGTTGTTTGACCCCAAACCCACTTCATAAGATGGAAAATAAGGAATTTTTACCTCAAAAATCTCAGTTTTTACCTCAAAATCTCCATTTTCTCCCCCAAAATTGGTTGTTTGACCCCAAACACACCTGATACGATACAAAAAAGGGAATTTTTACCTCAAAAACCTCAGGTTTTACCTCAAAAATGGTGGTTTGACCCCAAACCCACTTGATACGATAGAAAAAAGGGAATTTTTACCTCAAAAAATCTCAGTTTTTACCTCAGAAATCTCGAGTTTTACCTCAGAAATCCCCATTTTCTACCTCAAAATTGGTTGTTTGACCCCAAACACACCTGATACCATAGAAAAAAGGGAATATTTGCCCCAAAAATTTCACTTTTTACCTCAAAAATCTCACTTTTTACCCTGAAAACCTCAATTTTCACCCCAAAAGTGGTTGTTTGACCCCAAACCCACTTCATAAGATGGAAAATAAGGAATTTTTACCTCAAAAATCTCAGTTTTTACCTCAAAATCTCCATTTTCTCCCCCAAAATTGGTTGTTTGACCCCAAACACACCTGATACGATACAAGAAAGGGAATTTTTACCTCAAAAATGGTGGTTTGACCCCAAACCCACTTGATACGATAGAAAAAAGGGAATTTTTACCTCAAAAATCTCAGTTTTTACCTCAGAAATCTCGAGTTTTACCTCAAAAACCTCATAATCTACCCCAAAATTGGTTGTTTGACCCCAAACACACCTGATATAATAGAAAAAAGGGAATTTTTACCTCAAAAAT
>NW_010184679.1:2458-6570 GCF_000695765.1 Mesitornis unicolor | reverse complement strand
TTTCAGGCTGTTAGCCCTTAAACCATAACAATATTATATTATATTTGTTACATTATATTACATTTATCACATTATACTTATTACATTATCTTACATTATATTATAATATTATTTATATTAAAACTCAATGCACGAAGACATTGGACCTCCTGGAGTAGTTTTATATGTGAAATATATAAAAAATACAAAAATTTAAAAAAATAAATCTAACTTACTCAGACAAAAACTGGAGATTAATTTGTGTTCATCCATTCATCACACTTAATGAATTCAGAGACAGGTATCAGAAGAAAAGGGACAGGTCATTCAGAAAGGAAAGGCAATTATTCATGACTCTATGCATGTCTGCATATGCTTACAGCAGCACAAATGTCTATTTCAAACAATTTAGTAGTTATGTAACTTAAAAATACTACTACATATTCTCAACTGCACATGCAATATTTGCTGTTGGGGCTTTTAATATAACCTAGAGAGTTCTGGTTTTAAAAATTATTCATTGAGTGTGCTGGTAGCTCTGGTATAATTTATTTTTTCTTTCTATTTAAAGGAGGAAATAATATCCTTTTACATCCTCCTAAGCATCTTTCTCGTATTCTCAAGGCTTAAATGCTAGCTGTAAGGGATGAGACACAATGTGAATATTAATGTCCTGGCTGAGCTGACAAATGTGCTCTGTTTGGGCCATGGCCAGACATAAGCATTCAAAATATGGAAGTAGTCCAGGAGGCTGAGATTTTCAGAGATTCTGGGGAAAAGTCTGACAAAACTGCTCAGCAGCTACCTCAGAAAGAGATTGCTCTAGAAATCTGCAATGTGTGGGTGAAAAAAATGAGCTGTGACAGGACTGGAATGAGTTGAAACTGTTCAGGATGGCAAAGGAGGACGAAGTTTCTAGTGACAGTACATGGGCAGGGTGAGAATGATAGGTGAACTAAAGCACAAGGAGATAAACTTTACCACAGTTGTTTTCAGTAACACTGCTTTCAATTAGCCACATTTCACCTTGTTCTAGATTTCACCAGTGCTGCAAATATTATTAAAACAGTTCAATTAGTCTTTCTGATATTAGTTTATGTTCCTATACAAGCAAATTTGCTGCAGTGGTGCGCTAACCTTGAGAGATTTGGTAGTAAAGATGGCCATATCATCATAGATCTCCCTGGCAGTGGTAGAACCAAGTACAGTTGGCTTGTAAAGGAGCTGTCAAGAGCTGTGTTTCTCCTGTATCTATTTGGACATCCATGTGCATAGACACCCTTCTTAAACAACACTTTTCACAAAATCCAGAAGTCTGTAGGGAACAATGTGATAATTTTTGGACAGAGATTGCTCATTGGATGCTCTACGGACCACAAAATAGGAAGGAAGTACCCAGAAGGAGAGGCAACTGGGATTTAGGAGGGATTACTCCAAAGAAAAGTTGCTTTTGGAACAGACAAGCAATTTAAAAACTGTTTGTCTGAAAGTCACTCAGACCATTCAGCAACAGGGATAACTTGCTGCCTTTGTCAAGCTTAGGTTGGAATTCCATTTGTCTACACTCTTCTTCAGTGTTTCCAGTATTCATCCCTGCTGTTTACATTCCCTCTGCATATATTCACCCACTGGGAAGATCAACTTGCTAGCATCTACCACAAGGGTTTAGGTTTGTGAATGCATCTTTTAGACGAATAACAGAAGGATTCCAATTTAATCTTGAAAGAAAGATGCCTGGGCTCCGTGAAAATTTCAGCCCACCACGTGAAGATTCTGTCTTCATTCCCAAAGCTAGGGAACACATGCTGATGTGAAGAAACAAACAAAAAAGGTAGCTGGGTAGAACTTCAGCCCTTCTGTGAAAGCTTATACACTCCCTCAGCTGAGCAGTTCTTTCTTCCCCAACTCAAAGCTCATCTGAGATTCACTTTTTATTTATTTTTTGTTTCCTCTGGAAGTCTACATGTGATTTGTTGGCACGACTCTTTGTAGCTGTAAAGTGAGTGGCATTGCTCTGACAAAATCAGAAGGACTATGCCAATTGAATTTTTGGCCCGCCATTCTCAGAAATTCCCTTGCTTCTTGTTTTTGCAATGCAGATTCTAAAAATCCACAAATTCTTGCTGCAAAGAAAATGCTTTATTATAATTTTACAGGCAGCTAATATTTTCATTCACTGTTGCATGGTAAGAGAGCCACTTCATTGCATGTGTCACAGGGAGCTCGGAAGGGACAGGTCCTATTTGCTGCCACCAAAATCAGAAACTTTCTGCCATGGCTTTTAGCACAAATTGCTGGGTTTAAATATCCAGTGAGGGTAAGTAGCCAACTTTCTCTCAGTCTGTCATCCAGCTCTGAGCTGATACACTCAAGATTTCTTTTGAGAGTAGTAGAAGAGGGGCACATATGTGACTCCAGGTCTTCAGCAGCTATCCAGAAGGACAGCATATATGGTCAGTAATGGCATTGTTATCCAGGAATAATGAAGGCAGAGGCTCACAGTCTTAAGGTAGACAAGAGATGTGGTGAAGTGTGAAACCTGAAGCTCTGATGTGCATGTGGAAGACAGCCAAGCTCCATGGTAGATTTTGTGTAAGAGCACTCAATGAGCAGGTGTCCTAGGGCAAAACATTGACGTAATTCATGGTTGTGCCTTTATTACCTCAACTTCATCTAGATGTTGAAATTATAGCTTCAGTATAACAAATTGTAGCAACAGGAAGCACAGATGTAATTTTTAAAGGCAGATCTTCAACTGTCAAAGCACATTTTTAGGCCTCGCTCCACCAAGCGAACTACAATTTTTATGTACAATCCAAACTTTAGTTTGGAAAGCTTGATAATCAGGGTTTCCAAGCAGGCCATCCACTTGCACATTACAGGATCTGTATTCAGAATTTGCCTTATCCCACTCCCCCTAAACACTGAGAGAAACATAAGGGGAAACCTAGGACCAGCTGGTGAAACCTGCATCCTCTGGGATACAGAGGCATCTAGGGCTGCTGACCATAGTGACTGCAATTGGAAGAAAGGATGCATGCAACAGTACAAAGTTGAGAAAAAGAAGTACTTAGTAGTGAGGAGATCAGCAAAACTGCTAAAAATAATCACAACCTACCCAAACACCAGCTTTATTATCTATCATTTTGATTCAGTCGAGTGACAATGGGGGACTTGCAAAGGAATACACTTGCCTGGTTTCTTTCTAAGTATTTATTACTTTTCACACAAAGAACTGGACCCTGAATAATTTTCTAATGAGCCCACTGATATTCTGACTTTTTTTGTGAAATTAAGTGAAGTATTAGGAAAACACTTGGTTCTCTCCTATCAATATATAACTGTCTTATCATTTGGAAGTTACCAAATTACTTTACTTCTCACTGCTTTGTTAATACCCAGAAAGGTAGGAAAGAACAGATGTATTGTGGACTGCCACATATAATGTCACAGGAAAATCCTTAACTTTTCAACAACGCCTCTGAAATTACAAGTATCAAAGGGAAAGATGTCATCATTTTTTTTAGATTACCGTGCATGAATGTACATAACTGTCATTCAGTTTTTGGTATCTCTAGTTAGTCTGTGTATTTTTAATGAAAAGTTTAGCATCTGCAGTCTTAGGTTACCCGATACTATAGTAATGACAGCCTGTGAAGAAAATACAACTGACGCTTGTGACACATAATAAAAGGCAGCATTTGGTGAACCTATAGGAGACATTACAGATTAAAAAAGTGAGTGACTATCAGGTGGATGGGCTACGGGTAAATTTTGCTGAATACAAATACTGTTCTCAAAAAGTAGCTTTGAATGTGACTAAAATGTATTAAAAATTATTTGAAAATGTACTGATATTGATCCATGCTGATCTTTACTGAAATGACAGAGTAGCATTTCATTCGGCAGATCTTGTATTACAGCCCACTCAGTGCATTTAATGATGTGCAGTATCTTGCAGCTGTAAGGGATTTCCATAGCTATACTAGAGATCTTTTAATAGGGCATGCTGGAAAAGATTACTTCTGCTGTGATACCCATTCTAGGGTATCATTAAAGTTAAAATTTTCCCCTCAGTATTAGCGATGACAAAGGTTATGACCGTGTAAGCAGGATTTCAGAATGTTAAGTGC
>NW_010184679.1:485-2445 GCF_000695765.1 Mesitornis unicolor | reverse complement strand
CTTTCCATGTGAAGTGCCTTTTCTTAGTGTAATGCCAGAGGGAAATTTATTTCTTAAGTTTGAAACTTAAGCGTGCACTCTTTTATTCATTTGGGAATATATTCTTAAATTAGATGCAGTCTTCCATGCCATGCTGCTCTGCAATCAAAGTTTTAAGCATGATTTTAATGTAACTCTTAAGGGTTGTTGTTGATACTATTTTGTATATATTCCATTGCTGACAGGGCAATTCAAAGGTCTAAATCAAATGTCATATTCTAACCCTTTTGTAGTCATTTTATTTTGTCAGAAAGATCTTCTAATATTAGTAGTGCTTTTCAGTCAAGAAGGTTGAGTTAAATCCTTGCTATGAGTCACGAAAAAAACAAGTACCTCTCCTCTTCAGAACAAGCAACTTAACTGCCAGACCTAATGTATGTGTATGCATTTTCCCCCGTCAGCTTCAGTCATTACTCATTACAGCAGGAAACCTGGCTCTTTGTGTTTTAAGTGGAAAAGAAGATTCACTGTACTCTGATACAATTTTACGTATGTCCTGTGGAAAAGCTACCTGCTTCCCATGACCTATTTCTGAGTGTAATTCTAACCTCAACTAGGGCTAAGTTAGGATAACATCTTGAACTAGATTGTCTTATTCCTAGGCAGTGTCTCAGTCACCAGCAATAAAGTGACAAAAGGATGGAGAGTCTTTCCTATCCACTACTTGGCAATTAGGAAGTGAATAATGAACTCTTATGGGCTTTATTGTGGGAACAGTAGTGACAGAGAGATGGATATCAGTAAGTTAACACTATTTCAGCTCATACCTCTTCATATATACTAGTTGAGGCTGTAGAAATACTTCCAGCGTTAGCTTTTTGTACTCTGTTTTATGTATTTTTAAGGGAAAAACATGTACCTTGGAAAGCTCCTATGGCAAATGACTTTCACCTTCTACTTAGGTTTTTATTTATATTTTACCATATTTCACGGTTAAACGACTAAGTGGCAGAAGGAAAGGTCCTGATAAGCACTCTATATACAATGTCAAAATTAAGTTATTGTGCAAATATAATTACGATACAGTCATGCATATACACATGCATGCATGTATGCTGTAATATGTGAGTTCCTTTCATTCTCCTTTATACAAACTGTCTGATTTTACAAGCCTGTTCATGGAGTAACTATCAACTGACATAATGTGTATGATAATTTTTCCTCTGTTTAATGCATTGCTTTGAGCAATGAAATCACCATCCATTGACCACACTTTCTTTTCAAGGACAAATCTAAACTTCCTTAGCTGTATTTCAGAAGTATGAATGTCCACTCTTCTCAGGTGGATGAGGTGCTTCACTATGAGACTAACTTAGATAAAATCCAGTTTGCAAATAAATAGTAGCACATTTTTTTGTAATAACTGCATACAAGTGCTAAATGGTGGAAAGTGGATGGAAAACATTCATTTTAAAAACATACATTAATAATTCCTATTCATTATGTTGTACTAACATAAGGGAAGAAATCGAGACATTATGGCAAGCTGAGATAAAAGGTATAATCCACTCAGGGTTATCAAATGTCCTCAGTTGTTTATATAAACCTTTTAAGGAAAACTGGACTGGCAAGGGAGTGTTCAAATGGCTTAAACTGCAATTTTTAATTGCATTTCATTACTTTGGGTTTATGTGGTATGTTTAATGAAATAATATTTGGTTTACTGATTCTGGTAATTCAGAAATGATGTATCATGCAATAGTTCAGTTAAGCCATAGCTCAGTCTTCCTCAGTTTTTTACCATTCACGCCTCTCATTTTTGTTGGTAAGTTCACAGAATCACCAAATGGTTTAGCTTGGAAGGGACCTTAAAGATCATCCGGTCCAACCCCCCTGCCACGGGCAGGGACACCTCCCACCAGCCCAGGCTGCTCAAAGCCCCATCCAACCTGGCCTTGAACACTGCCAGGGAGGGGACACC
>NW_010184679.1:0-332 GCF_000695765.1 Mesitornis unicolor | reverse complement strand
CTGTAGGACCCCTTCAGGAACTGGAAGGCCGCAATAAGGTCTCCCCAGAGCCTTCTCTTCTCCAGGCTGAACAGCCCCAGCTCTCTCAGCCGGTCCTTGTAGGGGAGGAGCTCCAGACCCTGACCATCTTTGTGGCCTCCTCTGGACCCGCTCCAACAACTCCATGGCCTTCTTATGTTGGGGTCTCACCAGAGCAGAGCAGAGGGGCAGAATCACCTCCCTGGCCCTGCTGGCCACACTTCTTGTGATGCAGCTGAGGATGCAGAATCCACCAGAACACCCAAAACACCCAGAAAATCCAGTGCATTGCGCTGGAAGCTGGAGCAGCAGGG
>NW_010184678.1:11957-13138 GCF_000695765.1 Mesitornis unicolor | reverse complement strand
CCTGCTGTCCACCAGGACCCCCAGGTCCCCTGCTCTCTGTAGCAGCAAGGCTCTTGGAAAAGGCCCTGTAACTCAGCAAATCAGATGTCAGTCAGCACAAAAGGCCTGCTATTTCTGTAAATAATAGCTGCTATATGATCAGGGAAACTCACAATCCTAGAATTTAGATATACAATTTTCATTAACTTGAAAATGGAAATTAAAATATTAGTTTATTGACTTAAAGCACAGACAGTTAATTCAGTATAACCTCTTGCAAGTGATTTTGTATATAGATTTTTACTGAAAGTAAGCCCAAATCTGCCCTTACCTGCTCCATTTAATAAACTCTCTATTATAAAACATGGTCCATTTGAAATCTGTCTAAAATCATATATTTAAGTGATTGCACAACATTTTTAACAATGAAGACCCCAAATTTTAAGATCTCAGATTTGAAGACCTCACACAGTCTGACCAAAGGAGTATTGTTACTGGATGTGTTGCTCACCAACATGGAAGAACAAAGGGTAACAAGATCAGTGGTAGCCTGAGTTGCAGTGATCATGCACTGGTGGGATTCACAGTGTCATGGCTTAGGCGCAGTGCGCAGCTGAGTACCACAATGCCCCAAAAAGGGGATTAGTCAAAATAAGGAATGGGAGGGCTTCTCATCACTTAAATGGTCGCAGGTAAAAGACAGACTTATCATAGGGAGAAAAAAAAAATAAATTTAATTTGTTACCAACAGCATCAGAGTAGAACAATGAGAGATACGATCAGATCTTAAAGTCAAATACCTTACCACCATCCCTCCCTTCTTCCTGGGCCCAGCTTTGTTCTCAGTGTCTTCACCTCCCTCTTTGCCCAGGAGTGCAGGGGGGATGGGAGTGGGGGGTGTAGTCTGTTCATCCCGTGTGGTCTCTGCTGCTCCTTCCTCTTCAGGGGTAGAGGAGAACTCCTCCCACTCTCCCTCTGCTTCCACATGGCGCCCTTCCCACAGGAGAAATAGTCCTCCACGAAAAAGTCTAAATGTGGGTTTACCCACAGCTGCAGTTCCCTCAAGCACAAAACTGCTTCAGCCCAAGTCCACAAGGCTCCAATCTGGATCTGCCCACGGTCACAGTTCCCTCACACACGAACTGCTCCAGCACACAATACCCAGAGTCACGGCTTCTTCAGGGAAAGCCACCTCCTCAAGT
>NW_010184678.1:0-11930 GCF_000695765.1 Mesitornis unicolor | reverse complement strand
ATTCGGCCTGCGCTCTCGCCATGGGTTGCAGGGGGAAACTTGGCTCTGCACCCTCCTTCCTTCCTTCCCTCCTTCCTCTCACCTTTCTTTCCTTCAACCGACTTTGGTGTTTTTTAAAGTTGTTCTCCTTAGGCCCCACTCTTTTCTCAGCTACCGGTCCCTTTTGGTGGTTCTGAAGAGTTCCTGGCTCTCTTTTTCGGGCTGGATCTGCAGTGGGGCTTGTGCTTACATTGAGGCCAGGACGGCCTGGGGGACCCGCACCTGGGGCCGCGCTGATTGGGACCAGTGCAAGAGAGAGAAAGTGTGTGCTGCAACCCCCTTAAATACATTAATTCTCAGGGGCGCTGATTGGCTTGGCCTTGGTCAGAGGTGGGTCTGACATTGCAGCCGAGGGAGCTTTTCAGGTAACTTCTTACACTGCTATCTCCATAGCCCTCTCCCACTACCAAAAACAAAACTAAAAACCCCTCACAGAAAAACCCAATCCACAGAGTCTTAAGGGAAATGGGATAGGTGAAGTGCAGAGCCAGGGTGCTAAAGTTTAGAAGAGTGAACTTTCAGTTTTTTTTAAGGAATTAGTGGATAGAAACCTCTGGGAAACTGCCTTCAGGAACATAGGAAATGAACAGGACTGGCAGCTCTTTAAGGACATTTTCCTTAGAACACAAGAGGTCTAGATTCCCACGTGTAAGAAATCAGGCAAGGAAACCACAAGAATAACACGTGTCAGTAATGATCTTCTGGTCAAACTAATGTGTAAGAAGGAAATGCACAGGCAGTGGAACCAGGAATGTGTCTCCTGGGAAGAATATAGGGATGGTGCCTGAAGGTGTAAGGATGGAAGCTAAGGTGCAGTTGGGGCTGAATTTGATGAGGGATGACAATAATAATAAGGGCTTTTACAGGTATTTTGGGCAAAGAAGGAAGACTGAAGAAAATGTACCCTCTCCTGATAAAAAAGACAGGAGAGCTGGTAACAACTGACATGGCTGAAAGCTGAGGTACGCAAAAAGTTGTAATGATAATCTGTATTCCCACATCTCTCAAGCCCCTGAAACTCAAGACAGAGACTGCGGGAATGAAGCCCTCCCATCATAAGAGAATATCAAGTTTGAGACCACCTGGGAACCTGAACATACACGAATCATGGGATCCGACAAGATACATCCCAGGGTCCTAAGGGCTGATAGAGCTGCCAAAACACTCTTTACCATATGAAAAAGTCATGGCAGTCAAGCAGAGTACCCAGTGACTGGAAAAAGGGTAACAGCACTTCCATTTTTGAAAAAGGTGGAAAGGAAGACTACCAACCATCAGCCTCTCCCCTGTGCCTGGTAAGATCATGGAGCAGATCCTCCCAGAAGACATGTCAAAACATATGTAAGACAGAGAGATGGTTAGAGACACAGCCTGCATGGCTTCACTAAAGGAGTAGACAAGGAAAGAGCAACTGATGACACCTACCTGGAATTCTGTAAGGCCTGTGTACCATCCAACACAACATTCTTACCTTTAAATTAGAGAGATATGGATTTGATGGATGGAGTATTAGCTGCATAAAGAATTGGCTAGATGGCCATGTTGAAAAGGTTACAATTAGGTTCAGTGTTGCTATGGAAACCAGTAAATAGCGGTGTCCCTCAAGGGACCATACTGAGACCAATACTATTCAATATCTTAATCAGTGACATAGACAAAGAGATTGAGTGCACCCTCAGCAAGTGTGGAGAAGACGGCAAGCTCAACGGTGCAGTTGATCTGCTTGAGGGAAGAAATGCCTTCCAGAAGGATCTTGACAGGATTGAGGAATGGGCACATGAGAACCTCATGAAGTTCAAGAAGGCCAACTGCAAGGCCCTGTAGCTGAGTTGGAGCAGCCCTCAGTGTCAATATAGACTGGAGGATGAATGGATTAACAGGAGCCCTGTGGAGAAGAATTTGGGGATATTGATGGATTAAAAATTAGTTGTGAGTTAGCAATACGTGTTAGCAGCCCAGAAAGCCAGTCAATTGTAACCTGTGCTGCATCAAGAGAAGCATGGTCAGCAGCTCCAAAGAGGAGATTCTCCCACTCTACTCTCATAAGACCCCACATGGAATACTTCATCCAGTTCTTGGTTTAACTTGAAAATAAGGAAGACATTTTTTATGATACAGTAGTGAGACACTAGACAGGTTGCCTGGAGAAGATGTTGGTAACCCATCACTGAAAGCATTCAAGTTCAGGTTGGACAAGGCTTCGAGAAACCTGATCTGATGAAAGATGTCCCTGCCCATGCCGCAGGACCCTTCCAACACAAACCACTCTATCATTCTAAGATTTGCGAGAATCAGACAATATACTATGTCATGAAGTATTAGCAATGCTTTGGATATATCAGTCATCGTATAAAGTTGTCTTCATTGTACACGATTTCTATCCATATGTACCCATGGTGATTATCAGAGAGATGGAATGTACAGACTGGCAGATCTTAAATCTTAGTTTATAGCTATGTAATAAAATTACATAAATTCTTATTGTGCTCATGTTTTAGTTATTAAAATCTGTTTCAAAATAACCCCTCATAGGGGTAAATATAGTTGAGTTCCTAACAATGAGGTCTCTGTCATGCAAGGCTTTGGAAGCAGGTGCAGAGGAGCTCTCTTTTGGAAAGCCAAAAAAAGGGCCAAAATCTCAGAGTTTTGGAAGGGGAAGAGAGCATCTGGCAAGAACACTACACCTAGTGCAAGCCAGGAATACAGAGCAGCTGACTGTGTAAGATCATGTTTATATAAGAACCATCAAATTGCTTCTCTAAGTCCCAGGTCCTGACCTCGCTCAACATTCCCCCTGGAGCAGTGTTGAAGTCTTCTCTTTCTGCTCAAAACTACAGTCAGCCCTATTGTTCCTTACAGTTACTGGATTTTGTGTGATTACACCAGAGCAGCTATGGTCTGGCCATGCTCTTTCCCATCCTTCATAGGTATTCCTTTTCATTCATACAGATACGGGTGGTGATAAAGATGTTTCCTCACACTTCTGCCCCATATTTAAAATACCACTTCTCTGCATTTTCTCTTAATGAACAAATAATTATTCTCTTGTTTCAGATTTGTATGTCTTCTGTAGTCTCAGTGCAGTAGTATATCACATCTGATCTTGGCCTGCTTCAAATTTAATTGAGCTTTAAAAAATTCCAAAGCGAACTTGGATTTTGCCACTAAAAAAGACAAAGTACTCACAAATTCCTGAAGCTCAAATCGCCAGCTAGTCTGAGACAGCATGTGGAGAGCTGGCACAGAAACTCCTTCCACATCTTTCCAGTGTCACACAGACCAGCAGAGAAGATTATACTAAGGGCAAAGTTTTTGTCTGGTAGTCTCAGAGTGAAGGCATAAGCTGCTTCCTCTTTGTTTTAATTTCAGTACAGCAATGTCTCTGACCCACAGAAAGCAAATTGGCTTCAATGAGAATTCTTCTGAGAAAGGACTACAGGATCTTTGCTTATGGAGAAGTGCAAGTGTTTGCAGGCATTTCATCCATTATATTTTATTGCATGCATGCTGGTACTTGTTACAACTCACTTCCTCACAATCCACAGGCAAAGCTTATCAATGGCTCTGAAGGAATTGTTGTGGAGGAACAATTAAGAGGAAATCATACTTGAGCCTGGTGTTCTGTGATTCTGTTAGTCAAACACTGGAACAGGCTGCCCAGGGAGGTGGTGGAGCCACCATCCTTGGAAGTGTTCAAGAAACACATGGACACGGCACTTGAAGACTTCATATCTGCTTGTATGATGTAAGGCCACTTTGCCATATTTAAGTGTGAATGAGAAGTGAGGGGCAGTATTCTTTGGGAAAGGTAGCTTCATGCTCCATGGGCTTTTACAAATTTCATTGCTGAGCATGTGTTTCCCAGGATGACAACGGAAAAAAAAAAAGAAATCTAATTTATTCCAGATTTAATTTTACATGCTTTATTTTTTTTTTCTTTCTTGGTATCTCTCTGATGATTTTAAAAATAGCTTGGTTTTATACTGTTGAGAGTTGACTCCTTCTATAATTAACACAAATATATCAAAATCTCACTATGAGGCTTGGAAAACAGCTGCTTCTTATCCATACTTATATTTTACACTACTCTATTTTTAGCCATTCATCCAAAGTCAGATGTTATATTAAAACCATATGCATGTTAATAAGCATTTATTATGTTTTCTAAAACTCCCTTTGCATGTATAATCTGTGAAGTTAAAAAAGTAACAAAGCCATTAAGGCCTGTTAGCTAATTTGAAAAAAGTACAATAAACATTAATAGATCATTACTCTGCTTTGGAATCTCCTATCCAGTTGCAAAGCAAGCAACCTGAATGATTATATAGGTTTTCCATAATTTTATATTTAGTGTTGAATGAATGCTTGAGTCTGACAATCTTTTAGTGTTCACTTATAAAGAAGCACTGGTTTGGATGAGCAAGGGTTCTGTTTTGTTCTGAAAAATAAGCATTAATTTATCTTTGTAGGATATCTCTTCTGTAAAGTATAAATAAGGATAGAAATCTCTGCTACTAAACCTCAAGCAGTGAAATCCTAAGTCTCTGGAAACTAAGTCAAGAAAGTATTAAAATGCTGGAATTCTTTTATAGAAATATATATAAAAAAGTAATTTGCCTCCTGAACCTAATCTTCCACAATTATCCAGAAAAAAAAAAAAGAAAGACAACAGTCACAGTATAATTTTTACTTTAATTAACTTTATGGTTTCAATTCAGCAATTGTATTATAGTGCCTGTAGAATCCTATTGACACAGTGGGAGAACTCAGTGCAACACATGCCACAGAACAGATCTTTTGGCTCACAGGTAAGATGGGTAGCTGAATGCTGCTCAGCCTGGGATGCAGTCTTTCTTTTGGGGCTTGCCTGTGAAAGCAGGAGAAATATCTCCTTTTAGGAGGCAGAATGCTTTTTCTTATCAGCAATCATAAAGACTGTAGTCTGGGCCTCCTGTCATCAGTCACTGGATGCAAAGCTTTAATTCCCTAGGCTATGTGTACTTTGTGTCTTAACCCAAGAGCAGTGAAAAAATCCTCCAACTTTCAGCTACAGGAATTCCTGCTTATTACTTATCTGGCTCATGGTTCTTAAAGCTATTCCAAAAACTAGTGTGTCTTCATTTGCTTTGACTCAGTTTTTGGTTTTGTGAGTATAATTTTATTCACCTCAATATGTCTCCATTGTAGGATTTTTGTCCGGATGCTGATGTGCTTTATTGTCCCTAAGCCAGACGTTGTTTAATTCACTATCATTTCCCCTTTTATTCTGCATACACAGATAAAAGAAAGGTACTGAGGTATATAGTATAATTTTTGTAACTCTTAATGAAAGAAAAGACATCTGTTTCCCTTCCCCCATTGCACTCTTAATGATACCAGGCTCAATTTTTATGTCCTTTGGATGTTTTAATTTAGTTAAAAGCACAAAACTCTCAATCTCATAAACAAACAACTGTCTACTTAAGTGAATCTAGGAGTTCTTTTTTCCTCACTATGTGTGTTTGATCTTGTTTCAAGGAAGATTAGAGTGATTTGATTTGCTAATGGTTGCATGCCCATTGGTTCTGTAGGACACATTTGAACATCATATAAATAGCCCATGGGATCTACACATTTCAGACAGTAGGGGGTTTTTGGCCTGATGAGCTTGTAGGCATAAAATGCTGTTCTCGGTGAGACAGTGTTGTGGTTCACAGTTCAATAGAAGTCCACAAATGGATGCAATATGTTTAATAATATTGACCTGAATTCAGTCAAATGATGCAAATTTTGTTATTGCTCTACTTTGGAGGATAGAGAGTTTTCAGATTTTCCTTTCTTTGAAAGACATTTATACACATAGACAGAAGAGTTCTGGCCAAATTTCATAATGCCACTTAGGAAGAAGGCCAATTTTATATGACAGTAATAGATTAAGCTCAAGTGTTTATTTTTCAATCAATTCTTATTGATTCAGAAAACACAGCTATTTAATTGCATATTCAGTCTTCCTGGCATTCTGTAGCGCTACTTGGTATGCTAACTGTATAGCTGCCTAAAGGGCTACATTTTCAAAGCCGGGTGCGCAGATCCCATTATGAGTAACTGGGACTGATTGTTAATGTGTAACCCTCCATGTGTGCGCTTTTGAGAAAAAATATAGCCTGAGATGTCTATGTCTGTATCTAAACAGCAGCTGTATTCAAGACCCATTCTGCTACTGCATCTGATTTTAGCTTATTTTTAACTATTTTTTTTTAATTATTAAGTTGGCTAGATTAGCTGAGGTTTCTAGAGCACCTAGCTGAAGATTTAACAGTGTGATCTTGACACGTACTGGTGCAGCCTATGCTCATTGACTGTGAACTTCCTGCTGCGTAACTCAGTCACTAACAAGACACTTGTGGTTATAGCAGAAGCCAGTTTAACGTGTATGAGACCTTTGTGGATCATTTTGTTCTGTCTTTCTCTGGAGCAAATGCCAACATGGTCAAGATCTAGAAACTTGCTGTTCTATTGTAACAGGATATGCATTTAAATTAGAGCTCTGTGAGCTGAAGGATACTCGTGTTAGCATCAGTTTCAGTAGGAAAAGGAAAATTTGCAAGCCCTGCCTGAATGGCTGGGCCTGAAGAGCTTAGAGGCTGGACACAGACTGGCAAAGAACACTACGTATTTAATGTAGATATTTTTCTTCTACCACACCACTATAAGTAAAACATTGCAAATAAATCCTATTAGGCTTCCTTCCCTTCTAACGTATAATTTCCACACTTATGTTTTCAGAAAGATGTTATTTCCAAAGTTTGGGTTTAAAGCTTAACATTTTGTGGATGACACCTGTCTCAGTGCTGTGTCAGTTTTGTGGTTTGTTTGTTTGTTTGTTTATAATGTTTTATCGTATACAAAAATATGCTTTTCCATTTGCAACTTAGCTCTTGAAATACTACTTGTTTTATCTGTGATTTCAGTGTCTAAATCTGAATTTTTCAAGAGGCTTTTTCTCAATTATTTTTTCTTCTTCAAAATACATATTTCTTTAGAAAGAAGGAAAAAAATTAAATCTCTTGACTTTGTCATGTAATTAAAGCCAGACATTCTCAGAATGCTTCATAAATCTTAGCAAACTAGTGAAATATATGTTTGGTTTTTTTTTACTATAAGATTGTAAAGTGCCTCAGGAGAAGGAGCATTGTGTGAAACCTGGTGCTATGAAAGAGCAGCTTATATTATATTAATGTTAAGAAGAATTTTAAATATCTCTGTACAAACTAGCTCATTGAGGAACAATTACAGAAACAATTCTTAGAAGGAAAACTCTTATGAATCTTAATGTTAGGTATTGCAGGAAATAACATTCTGTTTCATTATTTTAATATATGCAGGCAAATATTGGTTAGGCAATCCTTTGTTCTTTTAGAGCAATATAACTTTTTTTTTCTTTTTTTTTAGGAAAAAGAATTGTTTGGCTATATTTTGCTAGGAAACTGAACTGTATCCATGGCAAAAGACCAAAAAACCCCAAACCAACAAAACCAAAACCCAAACTAAAAATGTTATCTTTTAATAGTTAGACTTCACATGGTAGTTTATGGACACATCAATTTTGGAGATACAAAGTGGAGGTTTCTTACATAAAAATATTTTGCTTTTTTGATACAACCAAGCTGGAGGTGGTTCATTTACTCTCTACTGTGTTTTTTCTAATGTTTCCTTTTGTGAATTTTATTGAAAAGTCATTCCTGTTGGACATGAAATCGGATTTCAAAAAGTCTGCTGAACAAAACGCTTCTAATACAACTTTACTTCTAATGTAGAGATTTGTACAGGAAACCTCCACATTTCTTCATAAAATGTGAGACACTTTTTAACTGAAATAATAAAATCTTTTACTTTCAGGTAATATTCCCAGATATATCTGGGAAGAAGGGAAATTGAAGGCAGTACGAGTGAGAGGTTAAAGTCTACCTCTTGCTGAACCAGTGAGTTATATATGTGTGTGTGTATACTCCTCCAACCTTCTTAGTATTTCTAGACCAGAGGCCTAGAGGTCCCACTTGGTACTGGACCTCCTGTTCTGAGTTTAAAAGTCCTGTGTAAAAGCTTCTATTACTGAAATGTAACCAAGTTAATGTGTCAAATACAAAATTACATGAAACAGGCAGATTTTCTTGAGAAAGCTGTATAACAGCTTAATGAACGTTACTCTCTTTGCTGGGAAAGGCACATAAATTTGTGTTCAAAGAAACTGCAAAATTCAGGAACAGTTCTTGTTTATCCTCAGTGATGCTTACACCTCTCTGTTTGTGAAAACAATTAGAATAGATTCTTGCTCATTTTTTTGAATCCTGTTTCTGTAAGAATATTAGGAATAGTGACTCAGATACTTTAAAAATACTGGAAAACAAGTTCACAACATTTTTTGGAAACAAATAGAATGTTCAGTAGGAACAGAGGGGACATCCAACACATTAACCCCGACCTTTACAAAAATTTAGTTCTGAGAAGCTATCTGCAGTTATCTACCTTCATGATTTGGATTTTGATGATGCCAGTAGAAATATGTGTTAACAGTCTGATAAGGATCTAAGAACAGCCTTAGTGGAAAGGAGTGTCTAATGTGGTAATACTGTGAGTCATGTCCATGGCAAATACTTCAAGAGAATGCTATAAATCAAAGAAAAAAAAAGACAAAATGAAATAATGACACATGAGAAACTCCTAACCAACATTGTCATTAAAAACAACCAAAAATGTTTTTCTAACTGTTAAAATATTGTAACTGAGAGAAAGTGTGACTATAAATAAGTTTTCTTAAGATTATATGTTTTAAATAATTTTCAGAAGTTCAGAAGACAACAGTTTTATGATATGATCTTTCTACTTCCTTACAAGCTTATTTCTAAGATAAATATTAGGAAGATGAAGTGAAAATTAGAGGAAGAATTTTATCCATTTTTTTTGGTTACATTTCATTATATCTGTGGGATATAATCTCCTGGAAACATCTCCTTGTGGGACAATCTCTTGGAAAGTTACTTTAGGCCAGTTTGTTATTTACTACATCCATAAAGTGAGGTAGTTAATTATTACATTGGTTCTGTGCTGTTCTCTGTTCTGTATGCTTTTGGCAGAACAGACAGCTGAGTTTGTAAGAGATCTCAAGATAAAGACGGACACAGAATCTGCTTTTCAATTTTCTGACTGGAATATTTTGCTCAGGGCTAAACAGTAAGTTGAAAAGGACATTCTGTACACAAAAATTGTCTTCATTCTTTTGTTTCTGCTTTTAAAATCTCACAGATCTTTTTCTGTCTGCTGAAGTGCATGGCATTTGAAAGCTTTTCTTGCCTCTTGGTGCCTACTAACTCAAACGTTTAGTTGTACAGATGGAAACACTACAGCACAGTCAAAGTCTTGCAGAGGTGAGCTGCGGGCTGCTGAGGTAGTAGGATCCAACAAAGAATCTTCCATGAAACACCTCAAGGAAATTAAGGGGTGTTCCACTAAGGAGGTGACATGGCCAACACCCCACATGAAGTGCATCTACACCTATGCACGCAGCATAAGCAACAAACAGGAGAAACTGGAAGCTACCGTGCTGCTAGAGAACTATGACCTAATTGCCGTTACTGAAACTTGGTGGGATGAATCCGATCATTGGAGTGTGGCTATTGCTGCTATAGGCTGTTCAGAAGAGACAGATGAGGAAGGAAGGGTGGAGGTGTTGCCCTCTATATCAAGAAAAGGATAGAGTGTGAAGAGCTGTCTCCAAAGAATAGCCACAAGCCGGTTGAAAGCTTATGGGTAAGAATTAGATACTGAGGCAACAAAGGGAACTTTGTGGTTGGTGTCTACTAGAGGCTGCCTGATCAAGGGAAGCCTACTGATGAAGTTCTTACTCCAGCCACAGGAGGATTCATGCTTGCAGAGTCTCATCCTGCTGGGAGACTTCAACCACTCTGATATCTGCTGGAAAAGTGGCATGGTGAGCTGTAGGCAATCCAGGAGATTATTGCAGTACACTGAGGATAGCTTCTTAAGCCAAATAACAGACAACCCCGTCTAATGGGATGCAATTCTGAACCTGATGGTCACCAATGCAAATGAGTTTATCAATGATGAAGCACGGACAGGTATCCTGGGAAGAGTATAGGGATGATGTCCAGTTGTGTAGGGATGAGGTAAGAAAAACCAGGGCACAACTGGAGATGAACTTGGCAAGAGATGTGAACAATAAACAGAAGGGCTTCTACAGGTACAAGGAAAGGAAGGTTAAAGAAAGTGTACCCTCCCGATAAGCAAGAATGGTGAGCCAGTTATCAATAGATGACTAGAAAGCTGAGGTATTGAACAGTTCTTTGCCTCAGTCTTCACTGACAACTTCTCTCCTCACCCCTCCTGACCTGATGGACCAGAAGATGGGGACTGCATGGGTAAAGTCCCTCCCACTGTAAGGGAAGATCAAGTTTGTGAACACCTGAGGAACCTAAACACACATAAATCTATGGGACCTGATGAGATGCATCACAGAGTTCTGAGGGCATTGGTTGATGCAGTTGCCAAGTCACTCTTCATGATATTTCCTGTGCAACCTCATCTAGGTGTTCCTGCTCCGGTAGGGGGATTGGACTAGATGATCTTTTGAGGTCCCTTCCAATCCCTAACGTTCTGTGATTCTGTTCTGTGATTCTGTGAAAAGTCTTGACAGTCAGGTGAAGTCCGTGATGACTATAAGAAGGGAAACATTACACTCATTTTTAAAAAGGGTAGAAAGGAGGACTCTGGGAACAATCAACCTGTCGGCCTAACCTCTGTGCTTGGGAATATCATGGTATAGATACTCTTTGATGTTACACTAAAGCACATGGCAGACAAGGAGTTGATTTGAGACAGCAAGCAGGGCTTTACCAAGGGCAAGTCATGCCTGACCAACCTAGTAGCTTTCTATGATGGAGTGACTACATCAGTGGATGAGAGAACAGAAATGGAGGTCATCTATCTGGACTTCTGCAACGCCTTTGACATGGTCCCCCACAGCATCCTTCTCTCTAAGTTGGGAAGATATGAATTTGGTGGGTAGATAAGTATTGAAGGCTTCATGAATGAAGATGAATATGATTATATAGAGTTGTATGATTTGGAATCACCACCCTGTTGGTATGTGTTGGAGGCTTCATGAATGAAGATGGATATGATTATATAGAGTTACATGGTTTGGAATCACTACCTTAAGAGTTGTGTAATTTACTGAGACCGCCTTAAGATGACATAGGGATAAAGAATGAGGAAGTACGACGATGCAGGAAGAGAATGACCCGGAAGTAAACAAACCGAAAGCGGAAGTAAACCAACCTGAACTGGATGTGTTCGGTGACACGTAAGATAGTAACTAGTCATGTATCAGATTAGACAATATGGGCACATATATGTAACCAATAGAAATGCTTATGTAGTACAACTAAGGCATTTTGAACTATAAAAGCACAGTTTCTGATAAAATAAAAGTCTTCGATTTATAACTCCTATAGAGTCGTCTTGGAGTCCTGTGGTCTTCTTGCAGATAAGGAATTGGTTGAGAGGTAACATCCAGATGGCAGTAGTCAATGCAGCTCAATGTCCAGATGGAGATGGGTGACAAGTGGTGTCCCTAAAAGGTTCGTACTGGGACCAGTGCTGTTTAATATCTTAATCAATGTCACAGACAGTGAAAATGAGGACACCCTGAGCAAGTTTGCAGATGACACCAAGCTGACTGGTGTGGTCGACATGCCAGAGGGATGGGATGCCATCCAGAGGGACCTGGACAAGCTGGAGGAGTAGGCCTGTGTGAACGTCATGAGATTCAACAAGGCCAAGTGCAAGGATTTGTACCTGGGTAGGGGCAATCCTCATTATCAATATAGACTGAG